>NC_083584.1:49706727-49886727 GCF_027579695.1 Neoarius graeffei | reverse complement strand
AATTTGTAGCTGAAATTGCCAGAGCTTACACGGTAGCCTATGCAACACCGTCGATTGCACGAACTGAGTCAGCGCTGTAAACTGGAACCAGGAAATCTTCCCGCCGCAGTGTTGCCAGATACTGCTGACGTTTTCCAGCCCAAAATATGTTCAAAACCTGCCAAAACGCACTTAAAACCGCCCAATCTGGCAACACAACCGAAACTAGAAAATCTTCCCGGAAGTTCCTTTCAGCACCGAGATGTCGCCCAGGATTGGTTGGCGAGTGCGTGATGTTATTGTTTTCTTTACCCTTAGGCAGCCTCTCACGTTACTGCCTGAGGGACAGGGAGAAAACCACCGGGAAATGTTTTAAACACGAAATGAACGCAAGTGGGAAGATGACCATAAAATACTCGATAGTTACGATATAATAGTTTTATGTATCGCACACAGAATTTTCGGCGATATATCGAGTATATTCGATATATCGCACAGCCCTAATGGATATTTTTCTTTTCATTATTGGTCTGTTTTGTGATTGGTGGAATCACTGGAATGCTGGCAATTTTTTTTTTTTCCTTTTAGGATTCTTCATCTGCTCATTTTATTTCAAATCCAGGAAGTAACCTGATGGTGCGTAATAGTCATGAAAACATTTATATCTGAAAATTTAATGTATCTGAAGGTGTTATGGCTCAGGTCATGAACTAAACATTAACATAAGAAACGGGTGTAACGATACATTTGAGACATGATGCAAAAAACGGGATGTGCATTGTGCAAGGCTTTCCCCAGAAAAAAAAAATCAGAGCGGTGCTACTGATGCAGAGCCCAGCCCGGCCAGAAGGGCCCCGAAGGCTGCTAGGGGGTTCCGGGGTCATGCTTCCCTGGAAAATTTTGAAATCAGAGACTTCAAATGGTGCATTCTGGTGGCATCTAAGGCTGATTTAGGCCTAAAGGGCAACATTAGATTTGAAATGAAGAAAACACTTCATAGCATGCCTCTTCATTTTCCAATTCCAGGATGCCAGGAACAGAATCGAGGTCAAATCATGCAACAGTGCCATCTAGTGACCAGCACCTAGAACGTGGCTTTATGTATGGCTGCGAATGGCAGTGAGTACATGCAGCGAAACCCTTTATTTTCACTTCTGGGTTGAGTACCAGGATAGTCTAGACCACGGCTATTCAGTTAGCTCATAATGAGGGCCAGTTCATGAAAAGTGTCCCAAATATTTTGCCTGAGAAATACCACTTGAAATACAGTATGAGTAATCACATTAACAGCTACAGATATAGTAAGGTACATCATCATCATAGCAATTCTATGGACCCTTTTCACGTGACGTCACGACAAACGCGGCCGCCATTTTGGACATGTACTACCAGTAGTTTACCACAGCCAACATTGAGGAATGGCAGCAAAGAAAGTTTTTATTTTCAGCAAGACTTCCATCATGCCACTATATTGTTGTGCACCTGGATGTAGTAACCATCAACAAACAAGGCAAGGGTTATCATTTTATCGGATCCCGGTAGATGCTGACCGACGGAGAAGATGGATAGCGGCATACCAACGCTTGTGTAGTGACCACTTTGTTGGAGGTAAGACGAATAAAATTAGCCAGAAAAGGCATTACATTGCTGTTAACATTCCATTCTAGTTTACTGTAATTATGATCTGGCAGCTATTTACACCGGATCCAGTGTATATAGCTGCCGGAGCCAACGTCCGAGGTTCTGGAGCGCGCTAGCTCGCGGCCGGCCGGAGCGCGCTCCGGCAAGCTCGGACGTTGGCTCTGGCAGCTATTTACACTGGATCCGGTGTAAATAGCTGCCAGATCATAATTACAGTAAACTAGTAAATACAGTTTTCTGCATCTCGCTCCTTTTTCTTTTATGTTTGTCGCCTTCCTCGCATTCAAACCGATTCGAGCCGAAGTCCACTACATGTCCAAAATGGCGGTCGCGTTTACGAAGGTCACGTGACTGAAAAGGGTCTATAGTATTTTGTCACTGCATAACATCAGTGCATTGTATTGTTTTAAGACAAACCCCCAAGCTTTTCTACATTCAAATGGCATGTTAGGAAATCAGTCCAGGCGAGCCATATCCCATTTAAAATTTCACTCATTTAACTAAGACTTAATTGCACACAACTGTACCAACAAAAAGCCAAGTGCGTAGTGTATGGTATGACCCAGAGGAAACTATTACTGCTTACAACAGTCTTGTCTTTGTCTCACCGAAATAAACAAGATCTTATCGAATTCTGATCTGTTTCTCCTAAAATCCTTATAGGAGCAAAAGAGTAGCAGAAGAGTATTTTAAGGTCTTAAAGGAGATACGCAGAGCCTTTATTTTTAAATACATTTCTGAGTGGATAGTCTCTCCATCCTTGACTCTTGTATTCTGCATAATTGGGAATTAAAAAAAAAAAATTTTCAGAGTTAAAATCGACTGCAAAGTTGGCATTCGAGCTGCCCCGCTGAGCCAGCCAGCCCTGAGTGGGTGACGTCACAGCGGGAACCGGTGCTATAGACCAAAGCCAGACTCGGCAGGCGAGAGTTGTTGCAATGGCCTCTTCGTTTGGGTTTATTAGAGATTCTTTGGATTCCTCAGATAGTAGTACATCTGACTGTGATGGTCCTGAAATTGGAGTGTGTGTACATGCTAGGGATGTTAACCGATGACTGATGGTTGACCGAATCAACGTCAACCGGTTAATTTTTTTTGGGTTGTCGGTTAAAAAAAAAAATCAATCGTTTTGGAGCGGAGAACCTGGAATTCTGTGTTGGGGCATGCCATGCGGTGTAAGGACGACAGCTGACAAATCAGAAACACCCATTCAGTCATGTCCCGCCCTCCCGCCCCAGTTGAAGACAGCTGCCACTTGGCGAAAGAAAAGTCTCAGTGTTGGATTACATTTTACTACGATGTTAACCAGGTACGTAACATCAAGGAAATTCTTGACCATCAAAGAAACAAGAACACGGCGCATGAATGAAGTCGATGGTTGATTAGTCTGGTAAATATGTCAACGTAATAATAATACACAAGATCTGAACTAAAACCTGGTTACTCACTGATGTTACTTAGCATCAGACAGTTGCTATATTAGGTTAGCGGCTAATCAGCTCAGCTCCAGCGATCCCATTCCCAATGGCTGTGCACAATCAGCAGCCATGTAACCGTAATATCAGTAGCTGGAAAACAATTGCAGTATGAGGTCTCTGTGTCTCACTTCGAAGAAAAGTGCCTAGTCCGTAGCAGTATGCAATATCAACACACAGCCTACTGCAGTTATTAACACTGACTGTATTTGTGAAAAATTAAAAATTATCAGGCTAGACTTTTTAGCTTACAAATTACTGTTCTGTTTTTTTTAATTATTATTAGAAGGCACACGGAGTTTAGTCCTGCCTTGGCGAGTGCATTCTGAAAGTATGTTTCGGTCTGTAGCCAACAGTGCATGTTACTGCAGATCAGATCTCTCCACACAAACTAAAGGCGCAGATGCCGACTTTTGGAGGGAAGGGGAGAGAATGAAATGACAGCGGTGTGTGGAGGGGGAGTGACAAACGCAGCTTTTATGTCTGTGAGCCAAGTCAGTGACGGCTTCAGAGCAACTTCAATACCATGCAGTAATGGCGTGTTGATATTGGTAATGGCGTTATAACGATTGTAGCTAATTAATTAGATTACCCGGCGTTATAACAGCCTTTATTTTAACGCCGTTATTCCCATCACTGAATGTTATGTACTTCTTCTAGCACTTGGCTTTATTTTCAACGCCATCATGGCCAACTGAAACTGTCTCTAAGCTGGAGCCATTTGTCCTCCGCTCCAATACAAACCCCTCGACATCAGTGCCACGTTTGACTAAATGTTTCGCGCTGTAGAAAAGGTAATGTGAGTGGAGGGCAGCGACTGGGACTGAATGTGCGGATGCTCGCGGTTAGATTTAGAATAGATTCTAATAATTCCAATTCTAGAATTTTAAACTCGTAGATTAACCGACTTTAACCGGCTAATGAGGGTCCGTGGTCGGTCAAGATTTTTTTTAGTTTTCGCCATCCCTAGTACATGCTACTGCTATACACGTAGAACCGTATCAGTTCGAACCATCGGAAAGCGAATCCGATAGTAACACGTCGGCCACGGAGGCCCCCACTTTACAAAATAAAGCCAGAGAACAAAGCCATCTAGAGAATTGGATGGAATTGAACTGACAGTCTCATGTGACTCTCATTAAAACAGGATAGGTGTTATAACTTATGCAACATACATTTTCACTGATAAAACGTAAAAGGCTAATTAAATAATCAGATGAACTGAAACAATCACATTCTGAAGCAACTTAAATAATCTTATACCGGTAACTTAAACACACAATACATGTTACATGTATTAATCTAAATGCAGGTAAACAGCGAGTGTTGTTTTTTGTTATGTAACCAAATGAGAGTCGCATCTTACCCGTCTGTGTTCTCGCTTCTTGAAGGCCGATCTTGTGGCCGATTGTTTTGAAACAATCTGACTTTCAGTTCTTCGTTCATTCGCTTCTTCCACGTAAGGGTGAGATATTGCTGCTGATGCAAGTATATCCAGCAGAGAAAAAAATTATATCCAGTGGAGGAATCTGACGACTGGTCCACTCATTCTCCATTTTCTCCACACTGAGTACTCCGCCATTACTGCTCGGCTCACACACTAGGTGAACTGGTGCAACTGAACTTACTTTCCTTTTCTTGTAGTTTTCTTTTCTTTTAATTGTTGATACTGCACCCTCTTTCAATACGGGCTTATAGCCAACGCTCCTCAACAGATCAGAGGTCTCATACGAGTCTTCAGTAAAATGTGCAGAGCAGAGGAGAGACCAATCTGTGAATTTCTTGTAAAATGCGTCCAAATCTGTGCAGTTTGAACATTCTTGGGCCATGAATGCGATGTAAATCCACCTTCTGTCGTGTTGCTGCACCGGCCAGCAACACATCTGCGTGGCATGGTGATAAATTAGCTCAAAATGGAGGATCGGAGTTGCAGTCAGCTCTGTGTTTAGTATAGCGGAAATGGCGATGAGACCGATAGACTTCCTGCTGTGATGTTATGGACGTCAAGGTCGTTCACTCAGACCGCTACCTATAGAAATCACTTTAATCGTAAAAATGACTATATTAGATTTATTGTTAACGCTTAAAACTATTCCTGTGCCATTCTTGAGGTCTCACGGCATTTATAAACAAAAAGTGAGGCCATGGTTCTGCGTATATGCTTTAAGTTGAACTTTAAATTGGACTTAATTGGGCTTTGACAATAGACTATTTCTTACGAGTTTAAATTAAGAAGTAATGTTATGAGACATTGGCCAGATCTTACTGAATTCTGACTCGTTTCTCCTAAAATCCCTTGAGGAGAAAAAAAAGAGAGAGACAGAGATTGAGCTCAATGTAAGAGCTGATTTGTTTCTGAAAGACAAAGACTGTTGCAAGAAGCGATGTTTTCCTCTGGAGAATGATATGACAACACATCAGTGCAGTGTTTTTTCAAGGCAAAGTAATTATTTTGCAGTTGCATCAGACATGTCAAAAATCAGCCAACATTTGCCATCTAAAGAGAGAAATGACTTTTTTTTTTTTTTTGATTTAGCAAGAGCAGTGAAGTCAGGTGTGGACTTGGTCAGGGCACTACACACACAGTGGTGCAGACCGTGGGCAGTGAGGGATGCGTGATTCTTAGTTTTAATGGCATTCATGTGTGAGAAAGATGATTCGCATGTTTAAGTCCTGCCAAACATTGTGAGGATAAAAAGAGCAACACCTCTTGAATGAGGGACTTCCTTGTGGCTGACGTCATGAGTCCAAAACTTTTCAGATCCCGCCAGCTATAATGACCTTCGCAGGTCATCTGATGACTGAATGTCAGAGTTTGAGCTGGAAAGACGCTTCATTTAATGGCGTTACCAGCTCCTTTGCTTTCAATGCAAACTCTGTCAACATTTACATAGAAAGGGTCCTTCTCTGCCCATTCACTGTTGAACTGCCTGTTTTCTGCATCAACTTTTCGCTTTTATAAAGTAGAAAGAGACATTTTGTCTAACTAATGTGCTAGTAAGAACAGGACCATTGTTAGAAGAGTGGAAATGCGAGAGCGGAGAGCAGCGTGTGTCTGGATTCTTTTTTTTTTTTTTTCAACATTACTTAAAAGGCCGGTATAAATTGTCCGAGGGCCGCCAATTGAATAGCCTGGGTCTAGACCTATATATTACAATATCTTCCTATTTCTATAGTTATTCCTCGTTTTCAGAGGGGAATAGGAGATATTTAGGTGCAGAAAGTACTCTGCATTGTTCAATTTATGATCTTGATCTTTTTTTGGTGTGCAGTTGATAGCGCGGCTGAGCGCCGTATATCCGCACTTTGGGGAAAGCCTTGATTGTGGAAGTGTGCGATTTCAGTATTTTATTAATTGTGTGTCTAATGCAGTCCTACAGTTTGAATATCAATGGTCCTGTTCTGCAAAACCCACAGAGGTGGGTACCGTATTTTTCGGACTATAAGTCACACTTTTTTCATGGTTCGGCTGGCCATGCAACTTATACTCCGGTGCGACGTGTGTGTGTGTATATATATAAATCTCCTTCTCACCCCCGGCGGGGGGGTGGTATCCATGTCATCCTCAAGCTCGGGTCCTCTACCAGAGGCCTGGGAGTTTGAGGGTTCTGCGCAGTATCTTCGATGTTCCTAGGACTGCGCTCTTCTGGACTGAGGCTTCAGATGTTGTTCCTGGGATTTGCTGGAGCCACTCTCCCAGTTTGGGGGTTACTGCCCCAAGTGCCCCCACTACCACGGGGACCACGCAACCCTTGACCTTCCACATCCGTTCCAGCTGCTCTTTCAACCCTTGATACTTCTCAAGTTTCTCATGTTCCTTCTTCCTGATGTTGGCGTCAGCTGGGATCGCCACATCTATCACCACCACCCTCTTCTGCTCTTTGTCCACCACCACTATGTCCGGTTGGTTAGCCAGGATCTGTTTGTCAGTCTGGAAGCTGAAGTCCCACAGAATCTTGGCCCTGTTGTTCTCAGCCACCTTCTGTGGTATGGCCCATTGGGACTTGGGTATTTCTATTCCATACTGGTTGCAGATGTTCCTGTATACTATCCCAGCCACTTGGTTGTGCCTCTCCATGTACGCTGATCCAGCTAGCATCTTACACCCTATATATATACACACCGTAAAATACCAAATAATAGCCCGGGCGATTATTTGTCTCAATCACGTAAGAGACCCGGCGCGTATTAGAGACTAGGCGGCTATTTGGAACAGGCGATTAATTCCTTCTTCACAAACACCTTCCCCAAAATCTACCTCAAAACGGGGGAAAAAAATCATTCTCAGATAGGCCTACTTTTAACCAGTATAACTTACAGTTTGTTTAGAGTTAGATTACAGATAGCACGGTGCCGACTTCGGGGAATTTTGAAGACGCAGAATGCATCTTCGCATGGCACAGTCAGGGTGGATAAAGGATAAATCACACACCTTTTCCTGTTAATGACTAGTTAAGCGCATGCTTTACAAAATAATCAAGAAACCACACCATTGTCTGTGCGCAGCACTGTGATTTAATTACTCTGCAAAGTTATGGTCACTTGCTATCACCCTCACCCATGCAGCCTCCACCCTTTGCGCTTCGCGATGTCTGTCAATCTGAAATTGCACGGAGGGCGCGACGTTGAAGCAACATAATTAGGGTGCGAAGTGTCAAACCAAAGGGTTTTTTCTTATGCTGAAAAATAAGTGACCTGCAGTGGCTACATACTGTCATCTTGCATCACGTTTCTCTCCAAGACGTCTCCCTATTTGGCCGATATGAGCCTATTCCCCGAGTGAGTTGGTACGGTGGCTCGACCCCGTAGAAAACTTAAAGTTGGGATGAAAGTTAGTTGAATAGGTTACTGACTTGTAGGCCTACATGTTGCCTGCCTGACGCGTGCTTCTGCCCAACTTGCACGACAGATGACTTGTTGAAAAGGCCCCTTGGATTAGATTGGCCGCGAGCAGACTGAAATGCATGTTAGAACGCTCTCACCTTTTTTGTAAAGCGTCTTCCAGATCCGAATGGATAAGGGCAAGTGAAATGGTATAAGGTCTTTAATAAAACTCAGTGTGTGCTTTGACGCATGCATTCGGCAATTTAGGTCGTTTAACAGAAGCAGCAGTCCAACCTTGGAAACCCGCAGTCCTCAATGTCACCACACACGCTGGCTTTCGTTGGGTATACCCAAAGGGGTGGCTAAGACATCTGTCAAAAGTTACGGAGTTGCATTCCTCAAGAAATATTACGGTAGACCAAGATTATAACATTGAAATGGCATGTTTATTATCACGTAACAAAATGTTGTAAACAGTATTATAGAAATAATTTCATTCATTCATTCATTCATTCATTCATATTGTTTCGGTAGAAAACTATGCAATGCAAAATCGTTTAAACACCAGAAAACCAGAAAAGTGCTGGGCCTCAAGATTCTAGATAGAACGTTCGGACGCTTTTTTTTTTTTTTTAGACCCCGGCGAGTATTCGGAACCGGCCTTTATTTGTCACAACACACGCGTACACCCGGCCGTTAAAGGGAACTCGGCGGTTAATTGGAACTCGGCTATTATTTGGTATTTTACGGTGTGTGTGTGTGTATGTGTGTATATATATATATATATATATATATATATATATATATATATATATATAAAATGTTTTTTTTTCACCGTGAGAGGGCGCTATGTAGCTTTGCATGCAAATATGTGCCTGTTTTTTTTCTCTGAGCGGTGGTTGTTGTTTTTTTTTTTTTCCACTAGACGGTTGTTTTTACTACCGTACCTGTCTTTGGAGATGATATACCTATAGCCCACTTGGCCTCTGATTTGATGAAATAAAATTCGACAAAAATGAAGAATGACACTCCTCGATGATGACTACAGCTTTAATAACACAGATGAAAGAGCCATGGGGCGATAATAAGCCCTACCGGTAAAAATAATCTAAAAGCAAACTGATTAATGCATCAGTAATAGGCTACTAATATTAGTTATAATAATAGTATAGGCTATTAGTAATAACGATAGTGATAGTATTAAAGATAGTAGTAGATATTTAAAATAATCAGACTAGGCTACTTACAGGGCAAAGGGCGCGTTATCACTGCTCAGCTGTTCGTTTATTAAATAAACAATGCAGTCGCGCAGTAACCACGCGCCGCTTATCAGATACAATCACAGATTCTATGGATAGAATAACCCTTCAAAAAAGTGTGACTTGTAGTCCGATGCGACGTATATATGTTTTTTTCGTCTTCATAATGCATTTTTTGGCTGATGCGACTTAAACTCCGGAGCGACGTATAGTCCGGAAAATACGGTATTTTTTATTTTTAAATATATAATGAAAAAGTTATGTTATTGCATTCTTTTGTGGTGAGTCTGCGAGATCTGTACTTGTGAAGTAACTGCTTGCCCAAAACCACTAGAATGCAATGACCGACACACATTCTATGTTCCGTGGTTACCCAACCACGTTATAATAGTTAAAAAGAGCTGTTCAGTATCTTTCAAACACCACCAGCCCTGTGCCTCTGTGTGCTAGAGTGCCTGAGAAAGCGGTCACTTTAGCCAACTTTGGAGCTCTGTTTCTGCTCCATAAGAACTAGCTACCTGTTGAAGGATCCTTCTTCGAAGTGAGAGTTAACTCGAGTAATAAATGAAAAGTTTTGAAATGAAATGCTTTATTCCCCAAGAAAAAAAAAAACCCTACACATCCACCGGTGTTGTACAACTCTCTACAGCACTGTTCTTCTGTTCTTCCCGTCATAGCCGCCCGTAGAGGAAGATGATGGAGCGCTCGAGGGACCTTCACCCCCGCTGTCGGCTGGCTCTTTTGTCCAGGAGCTGTTTCAGGCACAGTACAGGTATAATAGCGTTTGCTTGTTTTTGTACTGCTGTTTTCAGTCAGTGGAAAGCCTTCACTTCTCTCCTCCTCCTCTTCAACATGCAGGTCTTCACTCACATGCCCTCACTGCCAGAAGCAGAGCAACACTTTTGATCCTTTTCTTTGCATCTCACTTCCCATCCCGTTACCTCACACTCGGTAAGTCAGAGCACCTCCACTCTGGTTCCTGTACGGTAAAGCAGGGCACTCATGGGCTGCATGCGCTCACTCGGGGCGACGACACATTTCTGGGTTTTAATGTCTACACTGATCAGGACAGTTTGTTCTTCGTGACGTGATCAAAATAAGCACAAGGTATTTAAGACACTATTTTCAAAGACAACGGAAGAAATATCACAAGCGTTGATGTGCTACAAACCTATGCCCTGTCTAAGCTTTTCCACCCATACGAAGGTCCGTAGCGGACATTCCACACCAGAACCAAACCAAAACCACCGATGGTCACAGAAGGCTGGGGGAAGAAGGGGGAAAAAAAAAGTTCAGCGCCATCGCTCTTCAAATGAAATGGCTACAGAATTTGGACACCATTTTAAGAAAACTGCAATAATAATGTAACATGAGTGTCCAGAAGCTAATATTATAGGCAGTACTCCGTTTCATTTGAAGACACTCCATTAGCAACATCACGAGCTAGTTTGCGGTGAACGGTGTGGGCTAAAGTTAGCTTGTGTCTTCATTTCAGTGATCATCGTAGGGCCATTATTAAAAAATGTCCTGTTTCCGGTCCACCGGCCGGGTGAGTGCCGTTTGTGCGGTTGAAATTTTTTTTAACGCTGGTTTTTCGACATTTTTTTCGGGTTCATAAATCTAAAATCGAACTTGACATTTCCGCATTCCCAGGGCTTTCCACTAAGGCTCATACTAGCCAGCCATGACAAATAAGTAGCCAGCCGGGGGGAGTAAACACAAAATAAACTCCTGTGCACGCAGTTCCCAGGGTTAAATGTATTTTGCACAGGCCATTTATTTATTCACTTTACTCAAATACAAAGTAAAATGGCAGTAAATCTTCTTTCTTTTCTTGCGTATTGCATCATGAGGCGTTCCTGGCTTGTAAATCTCTTATTTTCGGTGCATGACACATTCACGCAGCTGAGCATACTATGAATTAACAACGACAACGCTCTGCAGTGGCGGCTACACAATTACACACTCAGCGAACATTTCTCCATTTGTGTATGAAAATACACTCCAACCACTCAGTTTGGCTTCATTTACAACCAACGGGGTCTTTTGATGCCAGCACGTAATTGAACGAGAGAAGACTGGTTTACCGGAGACAAAATAAGCGTTATCTCTGCTTCTGTTCCCTCCGACACACTACTGCCTCTGCCAAGTGCGCACACACCGCATGTCGGGGCCGCGGATGAGTTACTCTCCCTTGATCAACGAGTCGGCGGGGAATTTGTGGTTATTATCGGTACAAACAATGCGAATCACAACTTAAATGAGTGCGGTTCAGTTTGACATTATTGTCAGTCCGTTAGATAAACATTTAATTTTATTAAAATCAAAAATTAATATTTAGAGTCTGTGGGCTACAGAAATAAGAGTCATTAAAGTAGCCGGCTGGACTTAATTGTGTCGTCGGCAGTCTGGCCAGCAGCCGGTGCTTGTGGAAAGCCCTGCATTCCGCGCAGAATATAGAATTGAGGGGGCGTCGTGGCTCAGGTGGATAAGGCGCCATACCATAAATCCGGGGACCCAGGTTCGATTACGGCCTGAGGTCATTTCCCGATCCCTCCCTGTCTCTCTCTCCCGCTCATTTCCTGTCTCTACACTGTCCTATCCAATAAAGGTGAAAAAAGCCCCAAAAATATCTTTAAAAAAAAAAAGAATATAGAACTGAATCAGCTCTGCGCATGCGCCGTGCGGCACAAAAAAATGGCAGCCACCATGAAGGAAGCAGATCTGGAGTTTTCAAACATTTGCTTAAGTGTGAAATCGCAAAATGGTATTCTAGCGAACAACAAAATAGTAAAGACTCAGAAAAACAAATCATTCAGTGATCATTTTAATAGTGTAATTTCATCCGAACTCGGCCTAACGGTCGATTTAGAACTACAAAAAGTCCGTGTGTCGGACATTTTAAGTACCTTTGTAAAAGTTTTGCAAATGTTGCAGTCAGCATTTAAAATGCTAACTTACAGTTTTTGTACAAGTTTCAGTTGATTAAACTGTCATTTTATTAAATGTGTCTGCTTTTGTAATAAAGTACTGAAAGAAAAAGCAAACACAGCATTGCGATTTCTTATCCATACATTAAAAAAAAAAATCCCTCCCTCCCGACTGAATTTTTTTGCTCACCCGGTGGACAGGAAACGGATTTTTTTTTTAAGGATGGCCTAGTTGTGTTTTTATGACAAAGTATACAGTTTGAAGCCTTTCTCCAGCTTTCTTGAAGGGGATTTAGGCAGGGTTCCTCCTGGGTTCTGAAAAATATTCTCCACTTTCTTCCTTGGAAAATAAAGTCCACTAAGTATTCTTCACTTTTCTTAGTCTGTATTTTGTTTTGTTTTTTAGTTCCCGAAATATCAAAGTGGACTTGATACAGGTTTATACCAACCAAACTGGCACAATTCAAATATTTGTACGGATCCAGGCGTCTCAATGACGTCTAAAATTTGGGCTCCACTCCAGCCTCTAATAAGAGAGACTTGATTTTGGGCGCTCGGTGCACCATCAAGCTAAAATAAACCTCTTTAGTTTGATCGTACTGAAGGTTATTTTAGCGTGGAATTATTCAAAAGGGGTCTAGGACTCCCTGTAGGCTTTACTTCAACACACAACTTGATTTACAATTGAACAGAGTCGGGAAGAATCTTGGAACAAGCGGCGGTGAAGGACTCTGAGTTTCCTGCCGAATTACGACCCGAACGCAGAACGAGACGACGTTTTTCGTTAAACCGGGGTGTTTCTGTTCTAGCTGTTGAAAAGACCAGGGGCTCAGTTAAGTGTTCCTGGGGCTTGAAGGGAGGTTGGTATTGACAGGCTGGGGAGGTTCCATCTAACTTTACAAGAAATATCACCCACACACACATTCAAAGGTTATGACGTCCTTATTAGTGATTTAGCACTGCTCTTTTTAAATTTATGCACTTCAGCTTCTGTCTCATTTATTATCAACACTCATAATGTCTCAGGAAACTGAGGTGTGTGTCAGTTGACTTAAATATCACGAGTAAAATGGATCCTCAGTTTAATAAAAATATCATTTCTCACTCGGATATGGGTCCGTCTCAGAAACTGGTCTCTCATTTGGGACATTATGGTCAAAAAATAAATTTTCTAATTTTACTTTTTTTTTTTTTTGCATTTACCTAACACTCAACGTTTCTTTTGTCATGTTTAATAAGAATAAAGATAGCATCTTGCTTTATCTGGCCTCCACTGTGGAAAATGTTTTTGAGTACAATTCAAATGCTTTTGTAAAATTGATTTACATATAAAATAACTACATGATGATGAATTAAAGCCCCTCCTTCACAGATGAGTGAAAATATTGAATAAATTTCCTCTTTTTGGTTGCTTGGGTTAAAAATGCCAAGTTATGATGACTGAATTGATTATTCACTTAAATATGAATAATATGATACAGCGACTGTACCGGCTGAAGGTCGCGCGGGTCTCTGCTGCGGCGCGCGAGCATCAGGACATCACTACTGCACCGGATGGAGCGGGGGCGGGGCAAAATGACTGGCCGTAGATTCTATCAAAAGTTCGATCTAAATTGACCATGGTTGCAAAATATTGGCCAAAAATACGTAAGATGAAAAAGAAACATTCTATTGCCTTATACTGCAAGACTAAGGCTACATCCACACGACAACGGCAACGAGATGTTATTTAAAAATATATCGCGTCCAAATGGGCAACAATCAGTAAAATATCGGGTCCATATGGCAACGCAACGCTTGCTGAAAACGATGCAATACACATGCCACACCTCTAGGGGCGCTGTAAGACGGTCCCTTCGGAGACACCAGAACAACCCATACGAAAAAGAACAGTAAAGAACTTATAAGAGTTTACTACTGTCTTAGTAGTAAATCCTTATAAGGATTTATAAATATATATGCCATGTATGATTTACTCCTGAAAGTGGCCCATTTTGCATTTTCCTCATACAAATTTTTTATGAAAATCTAGTATGTATGAAGTGAACATTGTGCATGGTTTTTACAGATAATGTGTATGATGAATTACACCGTCTTTGTATGCTTCACGTAATGTTTGTAGTTTTAAATTATATTTTACAGTTTAAAATGTATATGCCTTTTATATGTAAATCCAACACAAACATATGTGGATTTACATATAAAAGGCATATACATTTTAAACTGTAAAATATAATTTAAAACTACAAACATTACGTGAAGCATACAAAGACGGTGTAATTCATCATACACATTATCTGTAAAAACCATGCACAATGTTCACTTCATACATACTAGATTTTCATAAAAAATTTGTATGAGGAAAATGCAAAATGGGCCACTTTCAGGAGTAAATCATACATGGCATATATATTTATTTATAAATCCTTATAAGGATTTATCCTTATATTTATAAGGATTTACTACTAAGACAGTGGTAAACTCTTATAAGTTCTTTACTGTTCTTTTTCGTATGGGAATAGAAGAAGTAAGGATGCATGCGCATAAACTATTATGCGCGAGACTTCATATTAGCCACAAAGTCAGGAAAATCTGTTCGGAAAATTACATTATAATGACCAAATACAATGAAAAGTATTTTTCCAGTCTCACCTGTAAGGTAATCCCATGTGATCTCGTTTGGACGGTAAACCTGTTGGTACAGTTAAACGCAGCTAATCTTTATTCTCCGCTTTGACCTTTCCAATATGGCGGCGAGGATGACGTATGCGGAAGCCGGCGTCTTTAATGGTCCGGAATAAATTGAATACTACACGTTGATGGATTAATTTGTTGTTTCTCACCTGTGAAAGGTAATCCCATGTGATCTCGTTTGGACGGTAAACCTGTTGGTATAGTTAAACGCAGCTAATCTTTATTCTCCACTTTGACCTTTCCAATATGGCGGCGAGGATGACGTACGCGGAAGGCGGCGTCTTTAATGGTCCGGAAAAAATTGAATGATATACACGTTGATGGATTAATTTGCTTTTTTGAGGAATGTATTCTAGGACTTAAACCATCATCTGAAGAGGTGAGATCGCTCTTTTTTCCCCCTAGTTTTGCTGGTGGGATTGACTCTGCCCTAAGGGCTATTCTCTCTCTCTCTCTCTCTCTCTCACTTTGCACCATTACACAATAAATATTCACAGTGAAAATATTTTGTAAGCGCGTTTCATGAACCAAGTTATAGGATTTGTTGACAACTCGCATCGCATCGCAATGAGATCATTGGCACTACTGGTGTTAAGAATCAGACCATTTCATAAATGAATATTTTGCTGTAGAGCTGCAGTGTTTGTACAATTGCATGTTTTTGCTTCACTATTACTGTCACTATTCTGCTTCTTGCATTACTACTGTGAACTAACACTGAACATAATAATAATAATAATAATAATATCCAAGCTCGTGTTTCACTCTCACTAGTGCTCTGTAAGGCTTTTTCCTGGTGATATTCGTTACACTTCTACCCGGCGTGAAGCACTCACAGTCATGTGGTTGTGACGTCATCGTAAACAAATCCGTTTTACTCATCCAGACGACTTCACAACGGCAACGTTGCCAGATCTTTCCACTCTGGAACCCGTTCTCAAAAAGATTGCGTTTTGGGCACCCAAAACGCCGGTGCCGTGTGGACGCCAGGCCTAAACGATAAGCAATTGTATCGGAGTCACCTGAATCCGTTGCCGTGTGGACAGGGCCTAAAACAAAATAAAACTGTCAAAACTCACCTTTTCAGTGATAACATCCGAACAGATCACCCGCGTAACAGAAAGACCGCAAATGGAAGCACGATCGACTTCTAACTGTTGGAGTGGAAAATTCCATTCTACACATGCAAATTGTTAATGTGTGTCCTTCCCCGCACACAAATAACACGCTACGGTAAAAAATAGACCACAACTCATTTTATAGCTCAGAAATTCATACAAGACCAGCTACCATCGTAACATATTCTGTAAGAAACATATTCTATACCTAACTTTCAGCTTTCGTTTTAAACAACAAAATCGCAGATTTATTACTAAATGTTTATATGGTGCAGTGATTTTAAGTTACTACTTTTGGTGAGGTAGTGACCTTGACCCTGAGGCTTTCCGTTTAGATCAAAACACACGATCGTAATGGTTTTGGGTCTGCGGAAAATGGAGTTACAACGGTGATCAAATATTTTGCATGATGTTTTATTACGGTTATGATTATTCTGTGAGCGCACCAGTCCTTAGGTGGATAAAGTTACAACTTAAAATACAATTAGTGATAACTGTAGACTTTTCAGTGGACTACAACCTTTTTAAGGGAATGCGATGTAGTCAACCATTTATCATGTCCCAGATCAAGCCGCCATCTTTCCACAAATTTGCAGAATTTTTGCCAAATTCTGAATAGAGTATTCACATCAAATATTTAGTTTTATCTGTGTTATTTCTTTCATCATTTTATTTCAAATTAAAACCAACATCACCATTCCACACTGTATAGTTTATTGACTGAGTATATTTAGTGGGGGACCCCCACAGCACCCAGTTTCTGAGACAGACCCATATCTCTCCTTTAGGACCATAAAGACAAATTCTAAGCTAAATTATAATATTACAACATTCAGAATCCCAGCTGGCATCCAAATCAGTTATTTTCTATTAATCTCTTACTTTTTTTGAGGATGACAATACCCGGGGCTTAGAACCCTGAGTGATGGGGTCTAATGATGCCACAGCGTTAGCCACGGGGACTCAACACACCACACCGCCTGAAACACAGCTCCCTTCAGTCACTTATCGACTGACAGCACTTTCACTTTGGCAGGGTTTTTATTTATTTTTTATTTTGTTAAAAACCTGACCCCTGTATTACTGACATTATCCGGTGTGCTCAGGGACGGTCGGGACTCTGAGCATGCCTCCTCCGTAGCTGTTTCAGCCCTTAAATTATCTAAAGTGCTTGAAGAAGCCCTGCCCAAAAAACTTCCCCAGCTTAGAATGGCGCCATTGTTTGGTTCACGCAGAGATAATTACGCCACCACACCAGACCCATTTAAGATGCACTGCGATTGGTCAAAAGCTTGGCACTCATTTGGTCGTTATGTGTAGTCGATTTTTAATGGTAACAAGCACACGCTCATTGTTTACACTCTGGCGTCCTGCCGTCTCTTCACTGGGGCTGGATTTCAGCAAACGGAGGGATTTCTGTAAAAGATGACTTATGATAATGGTGACAAATACATATTTGTCACTGTGACGACTGCTAGTAATTTCCTCTTCGTCACTGATAGGTTGTTTGTCAGTGATGAATGTGACGAGCGCCAGCGGGAACCCTGTTTAGAATAAAAGTCCAGGAGTTCCTGCAGAATGGAGCAAACGACCTGGAAACGAAGCGTTATGGAGAAGTCCTGCTCTGTGGTGCTTGAGTTCTCCTTTCATTTGTCCAACATTGGTGATATGACTTTGATAAGGTGTCGTGTTTGTTCTCAAGGGAAGAATGCAGGAAGTGTTTTCCTTTCAACTTTGAGAAGGGCTTGTATGCAGACATGTTTTTCTGTAGTAGGTCACTTCATGCAGTAGACAAACAGGTTTTCGGTTGAAGACGTGTTTGTCATGCGTGACTGAAGTTGATTGTTTTGTGATAAGCTAGCCGGAAACGTTGGGCGGGTCTCATTCAAGCTAATACTCTGTGATCAGCACGATCTCTGTATTACTACAAAGGTATCATACAGTGCTCAGGAAATGAAATAGCTAGTTGTACCTCTGCTTGAACTGTTTAAGGATTTGTTCCTCTATTTGAAGGAATCCTCCACCCTGTATTTCTGTTACCGACGTGAGAAGGTAGCATTCGTGTGCTGTAGTGTCCCATTGCTAGCGCAGTAATTATGGTGTTGAACAGGAAGGGAAAGAAATGAAGCTCGAACATGAGCCATAACGGTAAAGTCTCACGGTTCACAGAGAAAAGATTAACTCAAGTCTTAGATTGCTGATGGAGCTTTACGATGGAGTTACAGTAGATACTCGGTTAATACAGTTAATGATCTACCAGACGAGCATGTTTGCATCGATGGTGGTGTTGGAATGAAAGTGGAAAGTTGGATAGACTAAAGGAATAAAGCACCGCTGCATCACTGTCTGTAGGCGAAGACAAGGCAATGAATAATGCTGCGTTCGAATAAAGTTCGTAACTTGTAATTTCCGACCTCCAACTAGGACAACTCTTAATTCGGTCAGAATTCCGACTTGGGAACTTGGGGAAGGCCTTCTTAACTTGGAGCTAAATGCTGCATTGGAATAAAATTCGTAACTTGCAAATTCTGACCTCCAACTTGGAAAATGCTCTCTCAATTCAGTCAGAATTCCGACTTGGGAACTTGAGGAAGGCCTTCTTAAGTCGGGAGTTAAATGCTGCGTTGGAAAAAAGGTCATAACTTGTAATTTCCGACCTCCAACTACGACTACTCTCAATTCAGTCAGAATTCCTACTTGGGAACTTAAGGAAGGCCTTCTTAACTCGGAGTTAAATGCTGTGTTCGAATAAAGTGTGTAACTTGTAATTTCCATCCTCCAACTTGGAAAATGCTCTCTCAATTCAGTCAGAATTCCTACTTGGGAACTTGAGGAAGGCCTTCTTAAGTCGGGAGTTAAATGCTGCGTTGGAAAAAAGGTCATAACTTGTAATTTCCAACCTCCAACTAGGAAAATGCTCTCTCAGTTCAGTCAGAATTCCTACTTGGGAAAGGCCTTCTTAACTCAGGCTTAAACGCTGCGTTCGAATAAAGTTTGTAACTTGTAATTTCCGACCTCCAAATAGGACAATTCGCAATTCAGTCAGAATTCCGACTTGGGAACTTGAGGAAGGCCTTCTTAACTCGGAGTTAAATGCTGTGTTTGAATAAAGTTTGTAACTTGTAATTTCCGACCTCCAAGTAGGACAACTCGCAATTCAGTCAGAATTCCGACATGGGAACTTGAGGAAGGCCTTCTTAACTCGGAGTTAAATGCTGTGTTCGAATAAAGTTTGTAACTTGTAATTTCCGACCTCCAACTAGGAAAATGCTCTCTCAGTTCAGTCAGAATTCCTACTTGGGAAAGGCCTTCTTAACTCAGGGTTAAACGCTGCATTCGAATAAAGTTTGTAACTTGTAATTTCCGACCTCCAAATAGGACAATTCGCAATTCAGTCAGAATTCCGACTTGGGAACTTGAGGAAGGCCTTCTTAACTCGGAGTTAAATGCTGTGTTCGAATAAGGTTCGTAACTTGTAATTTCCGACCTCCAAATAGGACAACTCGCAATTCAGTCAGAATTCCGACTTGGGAACTTGAGGAAGGCCTTCTTAACTCGGAGTTAAATGCTGTGTTCGAATAAGGTTCGTAACTTGTAATTTCCGACCTCCAAATAGGACAACTCGCAATTCAGTCAGAATTCCGACTTGGGAACTTGAGGAAGGCCTTCTTAACTCGGAGTTAAATGTGGTGTTCGAATAAAGTTCGTAACTTGTAATTTCCGACCTCCAACTAGGAAAATGCTCTCTCAGTTCAGTCAGAATTCCTACTTGGGAAAGGCCTTCTTAACTCAGGGTTAAATGCTGCGTTCGAATAAAGTTTGTAACTTGTAATTTCCGACCTCCAAATAGGAAAACTCTCAATTCAGTCAGAATTCCGACTTGGGAACTTGAGGAAGGCCTTCTTAACTCGGAGTTAAATGCTGTGTTCGAATAAGGTTCGTAACTTGTAATTTCCGACCTCCAACTTGGAAAATGCTTTCTCAATTCAGTCAGAATTCCTACTTGGGAAAGGCCTTCTTAACTCAGGGTTAAATGCTGTGTTCGAATAAAGTTTGTAACTTGTAATTTCCATCCTCCAACTTGGAAAATGCTTTCTCAGTTCAGTCAGAATTCCTACTTGGGAAAGGCCTTCTTAACTCAGGGTTAAATGCTGTGTTCGAATAAAGTTTGTAACTTGTAATTTCCATCCTCCAACTTGGAAAATGCTTTCTCAGTTCAGTCAGAATTCCTACTTGGGAAAGGCCTTCTTAACTCAGGGTTAAATGCTGCGTTCGAATAAAGTTTGTAACTTGTAATTTCCATCCTCCAACTTGGAAAATGCTTTCTCAGTTCAGTCAGAATTCCTACTTGGGAAAGGCCTTCTTAACTCAGGGTTAAATGCTGTGTTCGAATAAAGTTTGTAACTTGTAATTTCCATCCTCCAACTTGGAAAATGCTCTCTCAGTTCAGTCAGAATTCCTACTTGGGAACTTGGGGAAGGCCTTCTTAACTCGGAGTTCAGCAAAGTGACATCCAATCAATATGGCTGCTCACAGCATGAACAGTAAACACCGCAGCACTTCTTACCTTTAAATTCGTGACACTGTATATACAAGTATTAGCTTCAGGCCAGTTAACATACAGACGTATTCACTTGCTTTGAGGAGACACATCGCTCATCACAACTAGCTCACTAGGTTATTACTAACAAAAGACGGAAACGGCTTTCCCCTCCCAACTTTGTAACTTGAAAAAACTCCAACTTCCCACTTCCGAGGTAAGTCGAATGCAGCAGCAGCATCACTGGCACCTGATCAGCAGGTAGTTGAAAGGCATTGTGGGTAAGGTAGGAATTGATCACAGACCAACATGTTATTGTTATTCAAGGTGGCTCCCCCTTTATTTATTTTTTAATGTCTTGTGATACTGGTATTTGTGTGGTTTTACCCACTCTAGTCGCACTGACCAAGTCTACCGACTTAGAAGAACTTTCTCGACATGACGCACGTTCTATTTTTAAATCCCTCATTTTATTACTGGGCATTAATGATTAAAGATGTCGTGCCGTTCGGAAAGTGATTAGTGATTTAGTGCACGTTATCCCTCCAGTGCAGTAAGGGCTATCCATTACACCTAAAGGATGATCATATGAAAGGAATTGGTGTTTAATTGAACAGGATCCTGATATAGGTTCTCAGTCCGTGAGCCATTTACAGCGGTGCTTGAAAGTTTGTGAACCCTTTAGAATTTTCTATATTTCTGCATGAATGTGACCTAAAACATCATCAGATTCTCACACAAGTCCTAAAAGTAGATAAAGAGAACCCGGTTTAAAAATTGAGACAAAAATATTAGACTTGGTCATTTATTTATTGAGGAAAATGATCCAATATTACACATCTGTTAGTGGCAAAAGTATGTGACCCTCTAGGATTGGCAGTTAATTTGAAGGTGAAATTAGAGTCGTGTTTTTGGTCAATAGGATGACCATCAGATGCGAGTGGGCACCCTGTTTTATTTAAAGAACACGTCTGTCAAAGTCTGATCTTCACAACACACGTTTGTGGAAGTGTATCATGGCACGAACAAAATGAGATTTCTGAGGACCTCAGAAAAAAGGAGGAGTAGCTGATGCTCATCAGGCTGGAAAACATTACAAACCATCTGTAAAGCGTTTGGACTCCACCAAGTCACAGTCAGACAGACGGAGGAAATTCAAGATGACCATTTATCCTCCCCAGGAGACGTCCAACAACAAAGATCACTCCAAGAGCAAGCTGTGTAATAGTCTGAAGTCCCAAAGGAACGCAGGGTAACTTCGAAGTAACTAAAGGCCTCGCTCACATTGGCTCATGTTCAAGAGTCCACCATCAGGAGAACACTGAATAACAAAATGGTGTGTAGGCAGGGTGCCAAGGGGAAAGCAACAGATCACTAAAAGAATGTTCCTGCTCGACTAGTTTGCTAAAGATCACATGGGCAAGCCAGGAGGCTAATGGAAAAATTTTGCAGGAGGAGGAGACGACGTTGTGTGTGTTATGTTTGGAGAAAGGAACCGCTGCATTCCGGCACAAGAACCTTATCCCGTCTGTGAAACATGGTGGTGGTAGCATCACGCTTTGGGCCTGTGGTGCTGCATCTGGGCCAGAACAGCTCACCATCAGCATTGATGGAACAAGGAGTTCTGAATTATTCCAGTGAATCCTAAAGGAAAATAATCAGGACACCTGTGTGTGAACTGAATCTCCAGAGAAGGTGGGTCATGCAGCAAGATGACGACCCGAAGCACGAGTCGTTCTACCAAAGATGGTTAAAGACGAATACAAGTTCATGTTCTAGAATGGACCAGTCATATCCTGATTTTAATCCAATCGAAATGCTGTGTGAGCAGTTCATGTGAGGAAACACACCAACGTCCCAGAGCTGAAGCTGTTCTGTACAGAGGAACGGGACAGAACTCCTCCAAGCCCATGTGCAGCACTGATCAACAGTTACCTCAGACGTTTAGCTGTACAAGGGGGTCTCAAACCAAAGGGTCACATATGATATGTAATATCATTGGATCATTTTCCTCAATAAATGAACGGCCAAGTAGAATATTTATGTAACTGGGTTCTCTTTATCTACATGTCGGACCTGTGAGAGACTCTGGTGATGTTTTGGGTCACGTTTGTGCAGAAATGCAAAAGATTCCAAAAGGATGCACAAACTTTCAAGCACCGCTGTACCTGAAGTGTTGGTGACGAAGCCATAGTCGGCTGTACATTTAATTTCCATGGCTGTTTTTGTTATGAAATGTCTTAATGAGCACACTGAGGTTCAGTAAACAAACCTGCATTAGAAACACCAGGCAGGTGAAGCCGCTGGTTTTATTACTTCTCCAAGAACTTTTTGGGACTTTTTATTTTTACTCCTTCACTCCTTTTAAGCGGTGATATTTTTCTTGTGCGAGCATCATTTATGCGAAGTTATGCATCTACAGAAGGCGTCGTCCGCTTGCAGACGGTGGTTTGGAGGTCTGGATGCGCACCCAGGAGAAATATTTCACTGAGCTCTCAGAACATACTGCAGCAACTCTACTCTGAGAAATCTGTTCCAAAGAAGGGGCATAAGTCGGCTACGTGTGTGTGTGTGTGTGTGTGTGTGTGTGTGTGTGTGTGTGTATAAGTGTAAATTTAGTGAAAGTTTTCATCAAAACATCCCTGTCTGACCTCTCTCTGGATCTTTGGGGTCTTGGGATCTTTACAGAACCCCCCCCCCAACAAACCCATATGTACAAAAAATAAAATCTTGTGAAACTGAAAAATTCTCATGCACAAGTTTTTATCATTTGCAATGTTTGACCCTCCACATAATCTAATACTACAAATAAAGATATTTTAAAATAAATGCGCTCTTTAACAGAGATAACTATAGACCCCTTCGCAGTAAACGTCATTCATACGTAAGCGGAAATTGCGCGCGCAGCCTGGACCCAAAAAAGACTCAGAAATGCCTAGTTGTTGTGTTTTTGGGTGTCAGAATCGTAGCAGTGATGGGGTTAAAATGTACAGAATTCCAGCAGGATCTCACCCATTCCAAAAAAATCGCCGACGTCTATGACTACAAGCCATCAAACGTGTAGACTGGGATGAAAGCGCCATCAAAAATGTGCGGGTTTGCAGTGCCCACTTCATCCAGGTAAGATCAGGCTATTTATTAAATCTTTCTTTTTTATTCTTTCTCATCTTCGTTTATTGATGTAGCAAAATACTTTGGTAGCGTTTGTCTGATTAGCTGAGTCATAGTTACACAATGTAATGAATATTGTTAGCATGTTAACTTAGCTTTGCATGCAGTTGTGTTTGTAGGAGAGGTCTCGCTTGACTCAAGCAGTCCAGATTTTGTGCCATCATTATTTGTGTATGCCGAAAATCACAATTTTAAAGCAAGGATGGAAAGGTAAAATTGCGTGCCCTCACTCTAAATGCCAACTTACGTTGACTGCTCTAACCTAGCTCCCGCCCCGTTCAGTTTCATTTCTGCTCTCTGCCTCTCGCTTTTTACGCAGCTCTGATTTCTCTTAGCTGCACTCTTTACACCATCATTCCTTTCATGCCATTACCTCCTGCAAATTGCTGTTTAGTGTTGGTATTTGCTGTTGTAGCTAAAGCCATTGCCATCACATCACTGGCATAATTTGATTAAAACAAAATGAATATGAATGTCCCATTGTTAATCAAGTTGTACATGCCCGCACATAACAATCATATGCGTCTAAAGTCTTGTAGGCACGAAGTTTTTCGTGGGTGTACACTGAAGTCTTGTCAATAAGGTACGAGTATATATCTGGCCATTGTATACCAGGGAACTTACTAACATCGTCCGTCCACTCTTTAATTACAACCCCGATTCCAAAAAAGTTGGGACAAAGTACAAATTGTAAATAAAAACGGAATGCAATGATGTGGAAGTTTCAAAATTCCATATTTTATTCAGAATAGAACATAGATGACATATCAAATGTTTAAACTGAGAAAATGTATCATTTAAAGAGAAAAATTAGGTGATTTTAAATTTCATGACAACAACACATCTCAAAAAAGTTGGGACAAGGCCATGTTTACCACTGTGAGACATCCCCTTTTCTCTTTACAACAGTCTGTAAACGTCTGGGGACTGAGGAGACAAGTTGCTCAAGTTTAGGGATAGGAATGTTAACCCATTCTTGTCTAATGTAGGATTCTAGTTGCTCAACTGTCTTAGGTCTTTTTTGTCGTATTTTCCGTTTTATGATGCACCAAATGTTTTCTATGGGTGAAAGATCTGGACTACAGGCTGGCCAGTTCAGTACCCGGACCCTTCTTCTATGCAGCCATGATGCTGTAATTGATGCAGTATGTGGTTTGGCATTGTCATGTTGGAAAATGCAAGGTCTTCCCTGAAAGAGACGTCGTCTGGATGGGAGCATATGTTGCTCTAGAACCTGGATATACCTTTCAGCATTGATGGTGTCTTTCCAGATGTGTAAGCTGCCCATGCCACATGCACTAATGCAACCCCATACCATCAGAGATGCAGGCTTCTGAACCGAGCGCTGATAACAACTTGGTTCGTCCTTCTCCTCTTTAGTCCGCATGACATGGCGTCCCTGATTTCCATAAAGAACTTCAAATTTTGATTCGTCTGACCACAGAACAGTTTTCCACTTTGCCACAGTCCATTTTAAATGAGCCTTGGCCCAGAGAAGACGTCTGCGCTTCTGGATCATGTTTAGATATGGCTTCTTCTTTGAACTATAGAGTTTTAGCTGGCAACGGCGGATGGCACGGTGAACTGTGTTCACAGATAATGTTCTCTGGAAATATTCCTGAGCCCATTTTGTGATTTCCAATACAGAAGCATGCCTGTATGTGATGCAGTGCCGTCTAAGGGACCGAAGATCACTGGCACCCAGTATGGTTTTCCGGCCTTGACCCTTACGCACAGAGATTCTTCCAGATTCTCTGAATCTTTTGATGATATTATGCACTGTAGATGATGATATGTTCAAACTCTTTGCAATTTTACACTGTCGAACTCCTTTCTGATATTGCTCCACTATTTGTTGGCGCAGAATTAGGGGGATTGGTGATCCTCTTCCCATCTTTACTTCTGAGAGCCGCTGCCACTCCAAGATGCTCTTTTTATACCCAGTCATGTTAATGACCTATTGCCAATTGACCTAATGAGTTGCAATTTGGTCCTCCAGCTGTTCCTTTTTTGTACCTTTAACTTTTCCAGCCTCTTATTGCCCCTGTCCCAACTTTTTTGAGATGTGTTGCTGTCATGAAATTTCAAATGAGCCAATATTTGGCATGAAATTTCAAAATGTCTCACTTTTGACATTTGATATGTTGTCCATGTTCTATTGTGAATACAATATCAGTTTTTGAGATTTGTAAATTATTGCATTCCGTTTTTATTTACAATTTGCACTTTGTCCCAACTCTTTTGGAATCAGGGTTGTAAATGCGGATCCGGTAGGCGATGTCCACTTGTTAGAGTTAACTTATTTATGTAGCATTCTCGATCTTGTAACGACAATTGTTTTACATAATCTGACAGCTCATAATGCCGGTCTACGGGCAGCACCATTGTTTGAGTCCAGGCTGCGCGCGCATCCTGGCAACGGTCGGTTTGTTTACAAACATGCGAAGGGGTCTATAGAATTCTTGATGTGGCGAAGTTTTTTGTTGGGAGATATTTATCTAACCATCTATGGAAGGTAGGGTGCATCAGTTTCCCTCACTTTCATAAAATCTGATGCATTTTTGTTTGGGTGTTCCTTTTCACCAATAAAGACATCCTGTAAAATTTTTTGACCATATTCAAAAGTCTAATGGTGGCACCATGAGGTTCATTTTTTGCCGAAAAACTAGGGCTGTCAAACGATTAAAAAATTTAATCGCGATTAATCTCAGAATTTCATATAGTTAATCGCGATTAATCGCATTTTTAAAATCTATGTAAATGAATAAGGCTTTTAAAGTGAAATGTTACAATTAAAATGGTGAACACATTTTATGCTAAAAGTACTTGTTAAAAACTGCTGGGACAAGAGAAAATGGTACGGGAGTTTATTCACTCACATACTAGGCAGTGCTGAACATACAAAACACAAAATTCGATATTGTGATGGATTAGGGAGCTGTAGTCTCAAATATAAAACGTAGTCACATACTACTGTGTCTCAGTTCAGACATGTGACAAAAGAAAATAAAAATTGTGCTGGAGTTGTATTCAGTCACAGCCTATAGGACTTCACAGTGCTGTGCAAACAAAAATAAATTGCAGTTGGACTTCAATAAAGACATTTATGCCGCTTTTCCACTACCAACGCGGCTGAGTCGGGCTGAGCCGTGCCGTGTTGAGTTGGGCTGAGTCGAGCTGAGTGGGGCTGTTGGAGTTGCATTTCGACTACAACCGCGCTGAACCGTGCTGGCTGGAAGTGGGTGGACACATTGGGTGGAGTTAGCGAAAGTGGGTGGACGTCATGTGATGTCGTTAGGCGGCGCAAACAGTGACATCAGTGAGCTTTTAAGCAGTAGTCTCACGACCCGGATAGTAAACAATAAACATGGAGGACATGGAGTCGTTAGTGTTGCTGGTCTTGGTGCTGTGGCTTGTTGTCACCGACAACGCCAACAGATACTGGCAAGAGCGTATAGATGAGGCGAGGCGCATAAGGCTTCATAATTCTCGTAATTCGTAATTATTCTTCTTCCGGGTTCACAGTGTTTACAGATCCCAGCGTGCTCGTGGGGCATGTGTGGGCGTGTGAGGACACTCCTCCTCACCAATCAGTGCACAGGGGAGTGTCTGCTCACGCCCCTAGCCCCACTCAGCTCGGTTTGGCTCGCTTCAGCCCCACTCCAAAACGGTGCGAGTTTTGGGTGCTGAGTAGGGCTGAAGCGAGCTGAGTCGTGCTGCTCTGAGGTAGTCGAAACGCGAGCCGTGTCGGGCTGAAGTGAGCTGAAAAAGGGTAGTGGAAAAGGGCCATTAGTGTCCTATCACAGTGCTACAGCATACTGAAATCTCACTTTACAAAAGTATTTTAGAACTGCAAAGTGCATACCAAAACCAACTCCATCACACTCTACTTCTGAAATGAAACTTCCCGTTTAACAGACCTTTCTCCATCACTCACACTTACTCTTATTGAAGCAGCGCGCGACAAGCCTCAACAGGGACTACGCGTGACTCGCAGGGCCAAATTAGAATTTGCGTTAACGGCACTATTTTTTTTTTAATCGCGATAAATTGAGATTGCGTTAATGTGTTGAGATCGCGTTAACTTCGACAGCCCTACAAAAAACGCTTATGTTTTCGCGTAAGGTTTGAATCACAATGTTGGACTCCATTTATTGATTTCTTGTGACCCAGAGCTCATGTTAAGAACCTTTGCAAAGGATTGAGAAGCATTAATGTGATCCATAATACATTTGTATTGTTTAAAAGTAGTTGAACAATGATTCAATGAACAGCTAAGGGCCCGTTTACACGAGGCTGCTGTCGGGTAAAAACGACTAAATGTTTTATCGGAAGTGCCTTTCGTCTACACGGGGACGGCGTTTCCGAGGCTGAAAAATGGAAAAAATTGAAAACGCCTTCCAGAGTGGATAAGTTAAAAACAGCCCCCGTTGCATATCCGTCTAAACTACCCAATACGCGAAACTCTGCTCGGATCTGCTCACGTCGGGTACGCGTTTACGTCATACATATGTCATATACTGTACATGCCAGCCCGGGAAGTAAGAAAGTAAGTAAAAAAGTAAGAGCATGTCTGATTACATCGATCCAACGGACCTTCAAGCTGCTCTGGCAGCTTTAATAAACGTCCAGGAGTCCTTCGAACATCTATACCGAATCTGCACATATACCGTTAATGAACAGAGGCGGGTATAGCATGCTCTTACTTTCTTACTTACCATAGCCAGAGTAGTCAAAGTTTTCGCGGCGCAGATGTGCAGATCAGACAAGACGGAAGACGTTGCGCATGCGTGCAGACATAGCGGAGGTCTTTCACAGCACCACCTAGCCGCCTGGCATGCACATCCAATTGAATTCCACACATTTATGCGTCACCGTATAGACGCAGATTTCCTCCTTGAAAACGGTCGTGTAGACGCGGAAAAAAGTGAGAACGAAAAAGGACTTTTGCGTTTTTGTTTCAGACCGTCCCCGTGTAAAGTGGGCCTAAAACTCAAATTGTGCTTGATAATATATTTAGAATATGTACTAAAAATGTGTATCTAAGATATTTGGTATACTCTATAAGGTGCCATAATGTTTCATGAAATTTTGTCATAAAAGTCATAAAATAGCAGCTTTTTCCATAACTTTGAGCTCCTGGTGCCACCATTAAACTTTTGAATTTTGTCAAAATATTTCACCCAGTGTGTTTTCTTACCAAAAGGAACATAAAAACAAAAATGCATCATGATCGGAGGAACTTTTCATTTTTAGGGGGCAACTGATGCACCCTAATGGAAGGAGTCGAGAGAGAGAGAGAGAGAGAGAGAGAGAGAGGCTGATGGCTGAGCAACTGTTCATGGATGTAATGCAAATGAGAACAGGATCTAACTTGTCTCTCAAACGTCCCAGAATATTAAATCTAACTATAAACCATCAAAAATCCATTCATTAATCAATTAAACATTGTAATCGTTGGCAAATCGCTGTTGTATAAACAGATTAACACACTCTAGACCAGCATTTCTCAACCTTTTTTCAGTCACGGCACCCTTCAGAAGTATGCAAATTCTCAAGGCACCCCCATATAAAATATACGCAGTCACGCTGACCCCGGCAGTGACGTTGTGACATGGGAAAGGGGGCCGCGAGACAAATTTTGATGATGCATGAGGCGGCCATGATCTGCATTAGTGTAACTATCGTTTTTTGGAATTTTAATTCATTTTATTTATTTCAGTGTTAGAATATATAATTTTTTGACGGCACCCCAACGAAGCCAGACGGCACCCCGGTTGAGAAAGGCTGCTCTAGACCACTGTTTCTCAAAGTGTGGTCCCCACGAGCAACCCCTGGCGGTCCACGAGTTGTTGATAAAATGTGATATTTTACAGTGTTTCTCAAATCGCCTATGTGACTCCAAAAGCAAAGTTCTGAGTAGCACAGATGAGTTGTTTTCTATATTGACGAAGTGTTGCCAGACAAAACAAACCTCGCCCGGCAGCACTTATTTTATACCTATATGTTGATGATGGGCGGCACGGTGGTGTAGTGGTTAGCGCTGTCGCCTCACAGCAAGAAGGTCTGGGTTCGAGCCCCGTGGCCGGCGAGGGCCTTTCTGTGCGGAGTTTGCATGTTCTCCCCGTGTCCGCGTGGGTTTCCTCCGGGTGCTCCGGTTTCCCCCACAGTCCAAAGACATGCAGGTTAGGTTAACTGGTGACTCTAAATTGACCGTAGGTGTGAATGTGAGTGTGAATGGTTGTCTGTGTCTATGTGTCAGCCCTGTGATGACCTGGCGACTTGTCCAGGGTGTACCCCGCCTTTCGCCCGTAGTCAGCTGGGATAGGCTCCAGCTTGCCTGCGACCCTGTAGAACAGGATAAAGCAGCTACAGATAATGATATGTTGATGATGGTAATATTTCTCAATCATCAGCTGTCAGGTTATAGTCCTATGAAAATCCATGACCTTGAGTTTGAAATTTCAAAGTCATTCAAGGTCAAAGGTCATGGTGCCAAATGAAAGCCCGTATGGGACGACTTATAAGTTGATAACGGTAAATATCTGTCTACCATCAACCGTTTTCAAGTTACAGCTCTCTGAAAATCCATGACCTTGAGTTTGACCTTTCAAGGTCAAAGATCATAGTGCCAAATGAAAGAGAGTTCCTATATACTCATAATAGTAAACGTCTGTCTGTTTGCAACCGTTTTTGAGTTATAATGGAAAATTTTATTTTGACCGAAAGGGTGACCTTGACCTGATTACCCCCAAAATTTAATCGGGTAATCTACGGACCATCGCCCACCTACCCTGAAAATTTGAAGTCAGTTGGCGCAACCATCTAGACGCTAGATTGTTGACAGACAAACAGACAAGCCACACCCCGCTTACTCCATCGCGAGTGAAGTAATAAAGTCTGATATAAATTCATATAGTAGCCTGTTATTTGAATTTGTCTGACATTTAAGCAAGCCAACAGTTTTGCGACACTGCCTATAGCTACGTTAGTTTAGGTTACGCTTTCATATCAGCGTCACCTCTGAATGTGAAGAGAATGTGCAATACGGAGAAACTACGAGTAACCAAATTGGACTTGGCATCAAACTGTCAAAGATAACGGATCGGTGGCCGAAGACCGGGTCAGTCAGAAGAAAAGCACAAGAAACATGAGCAAGGACAAAGTGCAAAGACGTGATGATTCTTTGTTTGAGAGAACAAAGCAGTGCCACTGGATCAGCGTGGCCCCCAATATGAGATTAAAACTGTCCAGTTTGGAGCCGGACACTGCTTCACTGATTTATCAGAGCGCCATTCTACCCATTAAGAGAAGGACAACTAGTGACTTGGCTATACTGTTTGTAAAACTGGCATTTCATTAGCGTGCAATTTTATAACGTACTGTTGAAGTCGGCTCATTTGTTTTTTGTTCGGGATATTTAGGGGGTCAGGTGGTCCGCAGTTTTTAATGGATAAAGCGGTCCTTGGTCTGAACAAGTTTGAGAAACTGCTCTAGACTGTGTGGTTATACAGAAATAATCCACTTTAAGGCGGTAACGTCACTTTGCATCGTGTCCCATTACACCACCCCAACATGGATCATTTTTGTATTACTGCACAGTCTGTTGTGGTGTTTATTTATTTATTTATTTTACGTACAACATGCTCAAACCTGGCGGCACGGTGGTGTAGTGGTTAGCGCTGTCGCCTCACAGCAAGAAGGTCCGAGTTCGAGCCCCGTGGCCGGCGAGGGCCTTTCTCTGTGGAGTTTGCATGTTCTCCCCATGTCCGCGTGGGTTTCCTCCGGGTAGTCTGGCTAACGCGACAAAGCTCTCCGAGCTATTGGTCTGGCCAAGATATTAAGCCCAACCGTTTCCCAGAGCCCGTGGTTGACCCGCCTCCCTGAAATGCCTCAGTTTGCTACTGGTCGAAGCCAGAAAAGGCTGTGACGAAGCTTAAACCAATCACATCACTCTTTCCTTTGACGTATGCGATGCAACGGGACTAACTGGTAGATTAAACTCTTACCGAAGCCGGTCGGAAGCAAGGCGAAAACGTCCTTCCTTTCAATAAATACCTCCAGGGCTGCTCTTTGCTCCGTTTTCAATGAGAACTTCCCGTTGAATGCTTTCAATACAGCATCTATGCGTAATAGATGCGGAAGCATGAATGAAGCTCTTCTGGCATAGATTCTGTAAACAATCTATGGCTTCCGGTCGCAGTTCTACTACGTCAGTGCCTTGAACACGCCTCTACCCAGGGCCGTTGGAGATGCTCAAAGTTGATTGGTTCCCGATTTTTCGGGAGCTTGGAAGAGCTGTAGATAGCTTGCCTGGCCAGACTAAGCTCGCAACAGGCCCTCGTGTCGCGTCACGCTTAGGATGGGCGGGCCCAGGCTATCCTCCGGGTGCTCCGGTTTCCCCCACAGTCCAAAGACATGCAGGTTAGGTTAACTGGTGACTCTAAATTGAGCGTAGGTGTGAATGTGAGTGTGAATGGTTGTCTGTGTCTATGTGTCAGCCCTGTGATGACCTGGCGACTTGTCCAGGGTGTACCCCGCCTTTCGCCCGTAGTCAGCTGGGATAGGCTCCAGCTTGCCTGCGACCCTGTAGAACAGGATAAAGCGGCTAGAGATAATGAGATGAGATGAGATGCTCAAACCTACAGTGGATACAGTTTGAACGCGTGAGTAAATATTGTGTACAGATGCCTATACTGGAAGATCATCATAAACGTGCATTAATACTGTAATCACAAAGTTTTTGTTAATCCTATTAAACTTAACTCCGGCAGGAAGAAGTTTGAATTTTAATTGACATTTGAGCTCGTGCTGCTGCAGCGTACTGCGCTGACATTCAGGAACGCTTTTGCTGTGTATTCAGCAATTTGGTTCATTATTTCATTACAAAATGTCTTTCAAACCCCAGCGCATGTACTGCCGCTGACACTAGGAACAGTGCATTACAGTGGAAAAGTGATTTTTGATGATGCCAGATTTTCCTCATCTCCCAGCAAGTTAATCAAACCATTCATTACCTCTTATTGATATTTGAATGAAGCTGAGGTACAGTGCCTTGTCCTGTTTTGTCGCATTACAAGCCGGAATTAAAATGCATTTTGGAGGGTTAGCGCCATTTGATTTACACAACATGCCGACAACTTTAAAGGTGAAAATTGTTGTTTTATTGTGACACAAACAATAAGATGAAAAAACAGAAATCTGGATTGTGCATAGGTATTCACTCCTCCCCCAAAGTCAATACTTTATAGAGCCACCTTTTGCTGCAATTACAGCTGCAAGTCTCTTGGGGTATGTCTCTATTAGCTTAGCACATCTAGCCACTGGGATTGTTGCCCATTCCTCAAGGCAAAACTGCTCCAACTTCTTCAAGTTAGATGGGTTGCGTTGGTGTACAGCAATCTTCAAGTTATGCCACAGATTCTCAGTTGGATTGAGGTCTGGGCTTTGATTAAGCCATTCCAAGACATTTAAATGTTTCCCTTTAAACCACTCCACTGTAACTTTAGCAGTATGTTTAGGGTCATTGTCCTGCTGGAACGTGAACCTTCATCCCAGTCTCAAACCTCTGGCCGACTCAAACAGGTTTTCCTCCAGAATTACCCTGTATTTAGTGCCATCCATCTTTCCTTCAGTCCTGACCAGCTTTCCTGTCCCTGCAGATGAAAAATATCCCCACAGCATGATGCTGCCACCACCATGCTTCATTGTAGGAATGGTGTTCTCAGGGTGTTGGGTTTGTGCCACACATGGCCAAAAAGTTCAATTTTCATCTCATTTGACCAGAGAATCATCTTGTTTGGGGAGTCTGCCACATGCTGTCGGGCAAACTCTGAACAGGTTTTCTTTAGCAATGTCTTTTTTGTGGCCACTTTTCCATAAAGCCCCACCCTGTGGCATGTACAGCTTAAAGTGGTCCTATGACTATTCAAATCAATGAAGTAGTGATGGGCCATGGAAGCCATGGCCTAAAGGTTAGAGACGTAGCTTTGGGACCAAAAGGTTGCTGGTGTCATTCCCTGGGCTAGCGGGAATGGCTGAAGTGCCCTTAAGCAAGGCACTTAACCCCCAACTGCTCCCTGGCTTCCCACTACTGTGGGTATGTCAGGGTCTTATTGTACGTTGCTGTAGATAAGAGCATTTGCTCAGTGCCTGTAATGCAATGTAAATAAAAAAAAATGAATTGAAATTATCAGACTGCGTAATCTTTTTAGTTTTACCTGGATGTAATTGCAATGCTTAGACAGCAGAGGGCACAATTACTGACTTCAACTTGGGTGGAAGTAACACAGCTGTAATGTCGTGAAAACGCACAAAGAAATCTAAAATGTGAGACAGCTGTTGTGTGACTGTACACATAGACTTAAGACAAAATCAGAGCTCTCTTTTTACAGGCTGCTGAAAGATAAAGAAAAGAGAAGAAAATTAAGGTAGTACACGTTCATAAGAGTTTATTAAGAAAAGGCTGAATTATTAGGTTTTTCATTTTTAATAAAAGGAATACTTTAGTTAACAGGGTATATTTTACTCCAACCTTTACAGATGTGCGTAAAAAATTGTTGGTTATTAAGAAAATGAAACAAGTTTTTTGGGTTTTTTTAAGATTTAACAAAAGGAATATTGAAGCTGATAATAGGAAAATAAATGTTGCACTTTTCTGGTTATACGTTTTCTTTTCTTTGTTTTATGTTTTTTCAAAAAATATCGTGGGGAAATCGAATCGTGAACCCAATATCATGAATCGTTACATGCCTACAGAAGCCACATCTCTAATCTAAAATGCTAAACCTCTTTCCAGCGCTCCATCTCTGATGTAGAGAGAGGTTAAAGAGCATCTAAAGGTTTTCCAATGCTTTTTCTCCTCAAGAGTATCAACAACACAGGCTTTAGAATTCCATATTCAGCACACAGGAATGAATTTATCTGATCTTTTTTCCTGAGTATTTGAGCTGTGAAGATTACTAAAATACACTCCTGGGCAATCTCCAGTGTTATAGACGTGACGTGTGCACTGACGTTGGCCTAACAAAATGTGAGAAGCTTACACTGAGTCAGTTTGCCCATGTTGCCCTTTAACCACTATTACCGTATTATATACTCTGTAAGACTTGTGACTGTGTTGGTGTGTTTATCCCTCAGGCCCCTGTATGTGACAGTGGTTTATCAGGGCAAGTACTCCCACTGCATGAGGATTGGTGTGGCTGTGCCCCTCAACAGCACTGTCTCCAGGCTCCGAGAAGCTGTTTCACGTGAGACAAAGATTCCTCCAGATCAGGTGTTCATTCAAAAGCCTGCAGACAACATGTTTTTGTTGTAGATTCACTGGCAGAATTTTCATCATGTGCCTTTCTTACTGCTTACTACTGCAGCAAAACACAGGGAAGTGGCAGAGATTGAATTATAGAAAATATATAATTCATACCCGCAGATTAAAAATGCAATTGCGTTTAGTTTTGTGTAGTCACGCTGTTTTATGTCGGCACTTAGTTTCATGTCGTCTCGGTCGCTTAGTTTCATAGTTTCACTTTGTCAGTTATTTTCAGGTAGTTTCATGTAGTCACATCACACAGTATGCAGTGCATGTAGTCACTGAGTTTCAATTTGTTGCACATACTTTCACATTGTCACTTTCATATAGTTTCATGTAGTCAGTTTCTTTCATGTAGTTTTAGTCACTTAGGTTCACGTAGGTTCACCTCGTCACGTTGTTTCACGTGGGTTCACCTCGTCACTTTTTCACGTTGTCACTCCGTTTCACGTTGTCACTTTGTTTCACGTTGTTACTCCGTTTCATGTCGTCACTTTTTTTCACGTAGGTTCACGTCGTCACTTTGTTTCACATTGTTACTCCGTTTCATGTCGTCACTTTGTTTCACGTAGGTTCACCTCGTCACTTTTTCACGTTGTCACTCCGTTTCACGTTGTCACTCCGTTTCATGTCGTCACTTTTTTTCACGTAGGTTCACGTCGTCACTTTGTTTCACATTGTTACTCCGTTTCATGTCGTCACTTTGTTTCACGTAGGTTCACCTCGTCACTTTTTCACGTTGTCACTCCGTTTCACGTTGTCACTCCGTTTCATGTTGTTACTCCGTTTCATGTCGTCACTTTTTTTTCATGTAGGTTCACGTCGTCACTTTGTTTCACATTGTTACTCCGTTTCATGTCGTCACTTTGTTTCACGTAGGTTCACCTCGTCACTTTTTCACGTTGTCACTCCGTTTCACGTTGTCACTCCGTTTCATGTTGTTACTCCGTTTCATGTTGTCACTTTTTTTTCACGTAGGTTCACGTCGTCACTTTGTTTCACATTGTTACTCCGTTTCATGTCGTCACTTTGTTTCACGTAGGTTCACCTCGTCACTTTTTCACGTTGTCACTCCGTTTCATGTTGTTACTCCGTTTCATGTCGTCACTTTTTTTTCACGTAGGTTCACGTCGTCACTTTGTTTCACATTGTTACTCCGTTTCATGTCGTCACTTTGTTTCACATAGGTTCACCTCGTCACTTTTTCACGTTGTCACTCCGTTTCATGCTGTCACTTTGTTTCACATAGGTTCACGTTGTCACTCCGTTTCATGTCGTCGCTTTGTTTCACGTAGGTTCACACTGTCACTTTGTTTCACGTTGTTACTCCGTTTCATGTCATCACTTTGTTTCACGTAGGTTCACCTCGTCACGTTGTTTCACGTAGGTTCTCACTGTCACTTTGTTTCATGTTGTTACTCCATTTCATGTTGTCACTTTGTTTCACATTGTTACTCCGTTTCATGTCGTCACTTTGTTTCACGTAGGTTCACCTCGTCACTTTTTCACGTTGTCACTCCGTTTCACGTTGTCACTCCGTTTCATGTTGTTACTCCGTTTCATGTCGTCACTTTTTTTTCATGTAGGTTCACGTCGTCACTTTGTTTCACATTGTTACTCCGTTTCATGTCGTCACTTTGTTTCACGTAGGTTCACCTCGTCACTTTTTCACGTTGTCACTCCGTTTCACGTTGTCACTCCGTTTCATGTTGTTACTCCGTTTCATGTCGTCACTTTTTTTTCACGTAGGTTCACGTCGTCACTTTGTTTCACATTGTTACTCCGTTTCATGTCGTCACTTTGTTTCACGTAGGTTCACCTCGTCACTTTTTCACGTTGTCACTCCGTTTCATGTTGTTACTCCGTTTCATGTCGTCACTTTTTTTTCACGTAGGTTCACGTCGTCACTTTGTTTCACATTGTTACTCCGTTTCATGTCGTCACTTTGTTTCACATAGGTTCACCTCGTCACTTTTTCACGTTGTCACTCCGTTTCATGCTGTCACTTTGTTTCACATAGGTTCACGTTGTCACTCCGTTTCATGTCGTCGCTTTGTTTCACGTAGGTTCACACTGTCACTTTGTTTCACGTTGTTACTCCGTTTCATGTCATCACTTTGTTTCACGTAGGTTCACCTCGTCACGTTGTTTCACGTAGGTTCTCACTGTCACTTTGTTTCATGTTGTTACTCCATTTCATGTTGTCACTTTGTTTCACATTGTTACTCCGTTTCATGTCGTCACTTTGTTTCACGTAGGTTCACCTCGTCACTTTTTCACGTTGTCACTGTTTCATGTTGTTACTCCGTTTCATGTCGTCACTTTTTTTTCACGTAGGTTCACGTCGTCACTTTGTTTCACATTGTTACTCCGTTTCATGTCGTCACTTTGTTTCACGTAGGTTCACCTCGTCACTTTTTCACGTTGTCACTCCGTTTCATGTTGTTACTCCGTTTCATGTCGTCACTTTTTTTTCACGTAGGTTCACGTCGTCACTTTGTTTCACATTGTTACTCCGTTTCATGTCGTCACTTTGTTTCACGTAGGTTCACCTCGTCACTTTTTCACGTTGTCACTCCGTTTCATGTTGTTACTCCGTTTCATGTCGTCACTTTTTTTCACGTAGGTTCACGTCGTCACTTTGTTTCACATTGTTACTCCGTTTCATGTCGTCACTTTGTTTCACATAGGTTCACCTCGTCACTTTTTCACGTTGTCACTCCGTTTCATGTCGTCGCTTTGTTTCACGTAGGTTCACACTGTCACTTTGTTTCACGTTGTTACTCCGTTTCATGTCATCACTTTGTTTCACGTAGGTTCACCTCGTCACGTTGTTTCACGTAGGTTCACCTCGTCACGTTGTTTCACGTAGGTTCTCACTGTCACTTTGTTTCACGTTGTTACTCCGTTTCACGTTGTCACTTTGTTTCATGTAGGTTCACGTCGTCACTTTGTTTCACGTAGGTTCACTTTGTTTCACGTAGGTTCACGTCATCACGTTTTCACGCAGGTTCACGTCGTCACGTTTACATGTAGGTTCACGTTGTCACTGTTCCGCATAGGTTCACGTTGTCACTTTGTTTCACGTAGGTTCACATCGTTACTTTGTTTCACATAGGCTCATGTCGTCACTTTGTTTCATGTAGGTTCATGTCGTCACTTTGTTTCACATAGGCTCACGTTGGTTCACTTTGTTTCACATAGGCTCACTTTGTTTCACGTAGGTTCACTTTGTTTCACGTAGGTTCACGTCGTCACGTTTTCACGCAGGTTCACATCGTCACTGTTTCACGTAGGTTCACGTCGTCACTTTGTTTCACGTAGGTTCACGTCGTTACTTTGTTTCACATAGGCTCATGTCGTCACTTTGTTTCATGTAGGTTCACGTCGTCACTTTGTTTCACATCGTCACGTAAGCTTACGTCGTCACTTCAATTCACATAGGCTTACATCGTCACTTAGTTTCACATTGTCACATAGGCTTACGTCATCACTTAGTTTCATATAGGCTCACTTCATTTCACGTCATCACTTTGTTTCATGTAGTTTTACGTCGTCAAACAGTTTCCACGTATGACTTAGTGTCACGTAGGTTCATATAGTCACTTGAATGTAGTTACATAGTTGCAATAGTTTGATGGCGTCACTTACCTTCATGTAGTGCAACATGGTCACTTAATTTCAGTTTTCCATAATTGCATGTAGTGACTTAGTTTCACGTAGACACTTCCTCGCATGTAGTTTCACAAAGTTTCATGCGGTTGCACGTAGTCACTTAGTTTCATGAAGTCAGTTTCACTCCACATTCACACAGTCGCTTAGTTTCATGTAGTTGCATGTAGTCACGTCGTTACACATCTTTTCATGAAGTCACTTAATTTCAGTCAGTTTAGCGTATTCACTTTGCTTCGTGTAGTTTCACATAGTCAGAGATGATCAGTGCCTGTAAGTTGTACGAAACTAGTGATAGAATCTGTCAACAAAGCACACTGATGAGCATGTTGTTTATTTTGAGTTTAACTCGTTACCTTTAGAATCCTTTGTTTTGCCCAATACTATTTCTAAAAAACTAAAAAAAAAAAAAAGAGACAAGCAACTTCAGCGTTAGTTCATAGAATGTAGGATTAGTCCTCTGTATCTGCGCTCGCTGAAATTCCGACCAAAAAAGGCTCTTGTGCTCAGTATCACAAGGATGACATGCAGCATTGGCAGAGGGTGAGGGAGGGGAGAAACTTAAGGTGGTTTTTCTACTTACGGCCGAGTGTATGCACACATCTCCCCAGAACAGTTCTCATTCCAGAAACAGCATTTTTGCAGTAAGCCTGGTCATATTATTGCAGGTGGTAGATCACTTGAACGACACTTTAATGATGTGAAGTGGTGTTGTGCTTGTTTTTTTTTTTTTCTCATCCTCTGGTGTTAAACATGTGTAAACACATCTGTTGCTCTCATCTCTGCAGTTTGTCCTGACTGAAATGTATTATGATGGTTTCCATCGCTCCTTCTGCGACGACGATGACGACCTTGACATCATTCAGGAAAGTGACTCCATCTTTGCATTCGAAACCCCTGAGACATTCAAATTAGAAAGCCTTCGCTCCAAAAGAGGTGCCTTAACCCCAGACCTCTTTCTGAATGAAAAGTGCCACAGAACGAATTAGACAAGAGAAGATAAGAACCTCTTTTGCATCACTAAAGCCTCGTTTATTCTCACAGGGAGCCTTCTTGCAAACCTTAATCAGAACAACCTGAAGTATGGCAATGACAGCCCTCGCACCCCATCGTTCATGCAGGGGGCGGTGAATCCGGCGTCACCCAACAAAAACACAGCTGCTGACAAGATGATCCTGCTGATCTGCAACAGAGCCTGCATCGGCCACCAGGGACGGAGGTACACACACGAACACCAGCTTCTCAGCTGTACCCAACCAAATCAAACTGTGTGTCTCTAAAGAGCTAGAGTTAAGGCCAAAAGTTTACATACTCCCAGGATAAATATATTCAATCTCAGTTTTTCACAACTCCACGCATTACTTTTGGCAAGTCACATCGGCGGTCATTTTAAAGCAATCGATTAGAACTAGAATCGTTTTCAGCTTTTATTCACTATGCAAGAATTCCAGCGGGTCAAGTATTTACATACTGGGTTTGATGCGCTTTCAGAAAATAGCTGGCATCATGAGGAAGGAGGATTATTTAGAAACACTGAAGCAGCACCTCAAGACATCAGCTAGAAACGTCACATGTGGTTCTAGCTGGGTCTTCCAGCAGGACAATGATCCTCCAAAGAACGCATGCCTCCAAAGATGGCTTAAAGAGAACAAAGTGAAAGATTTAGAGTGGCCATCACAAAGCACTAACCTGAATCCTATAAGACGTTTGCGGACTGAACTGAAAAAGTAAATGAGCAGATGTTCTGGGAAAGGATCACGAGAAGCTTGGGAAAAGCTAACGAGAGTTTGATTCAAGTTTCCACCAAGGACAAAAGTTGACTCCTCTGTGATATGCAAATCTGCACCTGCAACCACTTTGTACAGTGGTGCTTGAAAGTTTGTGAACCCTTTAGAATTTTCTATATTTCTGCATAAATATGACCTAAAACAACATCAGATTTTCACACAAGTCCTGAACGTAGATAAAGAGAACCCAGTTAGACAAACGAGACAAAAATATTATACTTGGTTATTTATTTATTGAGGAAAATGATCCAATATTACATATCTGTGAGTGGCAAAAGTATGTGAACCTTTGCTTTCAGTATCTGGTGTGACCCCCTTGTGCAGCAATAACTGCAACTAAACGTTTCCGGTAACTGTTGATCAGTCCTGCACACCGGCTTGGAGGAATTTTAGCCCATTCCTCCATACAGAACAGCTTCAACTCTGGGATGTTGGTGGGTTTCCTCACATGAACTGCTCGCTTCAGGTCCTTCCACAACATTGCGATTGGATTAAGGTCAGGACTTTGACTTGGCCATTCCAAAACATTAACTTTATTCTTCTTTAACCATTCTTTGGTAGAACGACTTGTGTGCTTAGGGTCGTTGTCTTGCTCCATGACCCACCTTCTCTTGAGATTCAGTTCATGGACAGACATCCTGACATTTTCCTTTAGAATTGGCTGGTGTAATTCGGAATTCAGTAGTCCATCAATGATGGCAAGCCATTCTGGCCCAGATGCAGCAAAACAGGCCCAAACCATGATACCACCACCACCATGTTTCACAGATGGGATAAGGTTCTTATGCTGGAATGCAGTGTTTTTCCTTTCTCCAAACATAACACTTCTCATTTAAACCAAAAAGTTCTATTTTGGTCTCATCTGTCCACAGAACATTTTTCCAATAGCATTCTGGCTTGTCCACGTGATTTTTAGCAAACTGCAGACGAGCAGCAATGTTCTTTTTGGAGAGCAGTGGCTTTCTCCTTGTAACCCTGCCATGCACACACCATTGTTGTTCGGTGTTCTCCTGATGGTGGACTCATGAACATTAACATTAGCCAATGTGAGCGAGGCCTTCAGTTACTTAGAAGTTACCCTGGGGTCCTTTGTGACCTCGCCAACTATTACACGCCTTGCTTTTGGAGTGATCTTTGTTGGTCAACCACTCCTGGGGAGGGTAACAATGGTCTTTAATTTCCTCCATTTGTACACAATCTGTCTGACTGTGGATTGGTGGAGTCCAAATTCTTTAGAGATGGTTTTGTAACCTTTTCCAGCCTGATGAGCATCAACAACGCTTTTTCTGAGGTCCTCAGAAATCTCCTTTGTTCGTGTCGTGATACACTTCCACAAACGTGTTGTGAAGATCAGACTTTGATAGATCCCTGTTCTTTAAATAAAACAGGGTGCCCACTCACACCTGATTGTCATCCCATTGATTGAAAACACCTGACTCTAATTTCACCTTCAAATTAACTGCTAATCCTAGAGGTTCACATACTTTTGCCACTCACAGATATGTAATATTGGATCATTTTCCACAATAAATAAATGACCAAATATAATATTTTTGTCTCATTTGTTTAACTGGGTTCTCTTTATCTACTTTTAGGACTTGTGTGAAAATCTGATGATGTTTTAGGGCATATTTATGCAGAAATATATAGAAAATTCTAAAGGGTTCACAAACTTTCAAGCACCGCTGTACGTCTGGATATAGTTCCAAAGTGATATGTGCCTGCATGTGTATCGCAGAAGATTATTGGTAATCGTGAATGTGGATTGTGATATGGAGTCGTCATATTTCTACATTGGTTATGTTTTGTCACGGTTGACCTTTACTGCCATCTACCAGATTTTAAGATGTATGGCATTGTTGACCGCGAGTTAGCCTCTCGATCGGGTCATACCAAAGACCATTATAAAAATAGTGCCTATTGCCGTCTGGCAAGGCACGCTGCAATACAGATGCGAATGGTTACCAGAGGACCAGCCCCCCACTGTAACCCTAGCTATGTAATTGGCGAGAGGCCGAGGGCTACAGAAACGGAGATCGGCGCCGCCCAATGTGCCATATGGTGCAGGAAGGACTTTAGACTTTTAGCATTGTTGAGCGCAGACTTGCACCAAGGCCAAGTGCCGTTAGCGAATGCTAGCAGAAGTGAAAATAAATTTGTTGATCCACTCCAAAATTGAACGGGCTCTTCCTACACCTCTCCACCACATTTCATGGAAATCAGATCAGTAGGTTTTGTGCAATTCTGCGTACAGTCTGTAGCAGGTCCCTGAGTGGGGTGGACACTGAAGCACAGAGACAGGCAGGTAGTGGTACTAATTTCCATGTTTATTCCACACTTTGCTTTTCAGCTTTCCAAAAGGTGTCATGCACCTGCGCGCGCATGCACACACACACACACACACACACACACACACACTGGTTGGGAGACCGCCTTCTCTCAGCTCTCCCTCTCCTTATCAGCCTACGCCAATCACTGCAAAAACGAACACACCCACAACATTAATTAGACAGAGGTGCATCCGCTTCGGCACTCGCCTTCCCTGGCCTTGCCCTCCGTTCACAAACCGGCGCTCGACCACGCCCCTGCTGCCACAGTGTCATACAAATAAAAAAGGGGTGTTCACACGGCACATATTTGCATCGATGCTGCACCGATGTATTTTATTGCGATATATCTTACACCGGTGTAAGTTTTGTGGAGTGTTCACGTGTCATAAACCTGCTTACTAGAGAGAAGCGTGTTGGCACCGGTGCAGCCCCACTTGCGTTCACACGGCAGTTTTTGCGACCGTGCTATACGATAGTAATAATGCGGAAATGAAATATGCGCATGCGTGAAAATGTACTTCCTTTTCCCGGTTGTCATGGCATCACCAAGCGCCGGGAAAACAACATGGATGAAGACACCAGTGTTGCCAGATACTGCTGACGTTTTCCAGCCCAAAATATGTTCAAATCCGCCAAAATGCCCTTAAAACCGCCCAATCTGGCAACACTGGAAGACACGCAGTTCTGTTGTTGTTGATATTCGCCATTTTGGAAGCGCAAAATACCAGGATGCAAATTATGCAATGCCCGTATGTAATCAACTCTCCTCACGCGTAGCGAGTCTACCCCTGTAGCGTTCAGACGTCCCATTTTATATCGGTGCTGCCCCACAAACTAGCATTTACTCCGGAGTAAATTTCTGAAACCACCTCCCGAGCAGGGTTAGATTTGCACCGGTTTAAGCAGCTTTCAGGGGCTACACCGCTATAACTTTGTACCATGTGAACGCTCTACCGGGGCAGCCCCGGTGCTACACCGGAGTAAAAGTTGCCGTGTGAACACCCCTAAAGAGACAGACAAACCTGGCCTCAAAACACAGACTTCTTGATGGAGGTAATAAACTAGGCACCCTAACTGATTTAACAGAGGACATTTATAGTAACACATGGAGTCGTGAAAATTTGAGTTTGAATGAATTTAGCAGAGTTGTTTACAAATGTTTAGCCTCAACTGTATCTGTGAAAAGAAAACATGCTGCAGTAACTGAAGAATATGCCTTATGGGGAAAAATTTGGGAAAACCTGTTGGATTTTTTTCTGCCAAAATTTTGTTCAAAATTAAGGTTTTTCCTGCCAGTCGTGAACTTCTACATCTCAACTTTAACCCTCTGGAGTCTGAGGGTATTTTCTAACACTAATGATTTTGGCATGCTCTGAATTTTTTTTTTTTTTGTCAGTTTCAACAAATCTCATCTCATTATCTGTAGCCGCTTTATCCTGTTCTACAGGGTCGCAGGCAAGCTGGAGCCTATCCCAGCTGACTACAGGCGAAAGGCGGGGTACACCCTGGACAAGTCGCCAGGTCATCACAGGGCTAATTTCAACAAATCTAAACAGTATTTTCAAAGTCATATGATTTATTTTTTTTTTGTATTCAGCACAAGTTCAGCTACAGTAATATGTATGTGGTATGCATGTCATGATTGTACTTTCAAAAAAAAACAGATAAATGAAGATGTTGTAAAAAGTAGTTTGAGTTGTGTTGGAATGTGTGAAAAAACGTTACCTTACTCATTGTGACGAACCGTTTTGATCACTTGAGGTGATTCTGTTCAGTCTTAGGAGTGGCTCAGGCACAAAAACTTAAATCTGCTCCATTGAGTTTGACAATTAACTGGCCATCAAAACAATGTATGTCCGATTGTTTTGGGATAAAGGGTTGGCAGTGGGAGGGGTATCCAATGAGAAGTGTAAAAAATTCCATTCCATTTAATGAGAAGAGTGAAAACCTCTCCCACTGCCATCTCTTAATCCCATCAGGTCAAGTCACAGTGGGTAAGGCCATGTTTTTCCACACATTCCAGCACAATGTTAAAATTGCTTTTTACAACACCTTCATTTCTCTGGTATTTGACTTTATTTTGGGATTTGACTCTATTCAGTGTGTCTTGAAATTAACTCTTATACTATTTTACTCAGTTCAGAGCCACAACCAACTGTTACACAATTACTCTGTAATTTTCTCCAACTCCAAATTTTACTCTCTTAACTCAAACTAGAGCAAAATTAACTATTTTTGAGGAAAATACTTTTAATTCTGGTAAAACTGCTTGGCCATTTATCCTGTGCATGCACTACATCATACATATCAACCGATCTGCTCATCAGAAATAGAAGAAATATTTACACTTGCTTGAGCTGATCTTTGGCTAGATCAAGTCAAAGTAAAAAAAAAAAAATCAGTGTCTCAGTTCTCAAAATTGAATTGAATTGCTGTCTTGAATCATGAAATGAATCGTGGATTGAATAGCTGTCCTAACATTGAATTGCTGTCCTGAATCATGAATTGAATCATGAATTGATTCACTGTCCTGAAATTGAATCACTGTCTTGAATCATGAATTGAATCGCTGTCTTGAATCATGAAATGAATCATGGATTGATTCACTGTCCTGAAATTGAATCACTGTCTTGAATCATGAAATGAATCATGGATTGAATTGCTGTCCTGAAATTGAATCGCTGTCCTGAATCATGGATTGAATCGCTGTCCTGAAATTGAATTGCTGTCCTGAATCATGAAATGAATCATGAATTGAATTGCTGTCCTGAAATTGAATTGCTGTCCTGAATCATGAAATGAATCATGGATTGATTCACTGTCCTGAAATTGAATTGCTGTCCTGAATCATGGATTGAATCGCTGTCCTGAATCATGAAATGAATCATGAATTGAATCGCTGTCCTGAAATTGAATTGCTGTCTTGAATCATGGATTGAATCGCTGTCCTGAAATTGAATCGCTGTCCTAAATCATGAAATGAATCATGAATTGAATCACTGTCCTGAAATTGAATTGCTGTCTTGAATCATGGATTGAATCGCTGTCCTGAAATTGAATCGCTGTCCTAAATCATGAAATGAATCATGAATTGATTCACTGTCCTGAAATTGAATTGCTGTCTTGAATCATGAATTGAATCACCGTCCTGAATCATCTGAAGCACATAAAATCCGCATGCCATCTCGCAACAAGTTCTACCTCCAAATAGCCCAAACTATGTCTGACAGATTTTATCCTGTTTACGGTGGGCGTTCCCGCCACGAAACGGAAACCAATCAAAACCGCAAGAGTGAAAGTGATTATCATGCCGTGACCATGTGAATAGTCTTTTATGAATGTGTAAGTGGACGCTCAGCGCTCCGACTCCGGTGTGACTGAGGAAGGTGACGAGTTTTTGGTTTCATCTAATTTAGGTCATTTAAAAACTATAATATTATTTGGCAGTGGGCACATCGGAAAGTGTAAAGTATAACATTTCTGTCAATATGTTTATCATGCTTATATGATAAAAAAACTCGTGAAGATATTTATCTAAATACATGACCTACTCATTCTAAACCTGTCGAACTTCACCGGCGAAGCTCTCAACCCCAGAGGGTTAATGACAAGGAAATATTTTTATTTATGCTACTTTCTAACTTTGCCTTAGCATCTTTCCAAACATCATACAGATGGCAGAAATGAAAGTTTTAAAGGTGACGTAGCTATTTCCCACAAGTTGACCCAGTTCCCTGAGGTCTTAATGAAATGTCTGTGACACGCTTTGGTCTAAATAAAAAAAAGCTCGTGTGTAACTTTTCCCTCAGGTGATGAGACAGAGACTGATGTGGAAGATGGTGATGATTGCAGTGGCAACTCATTTCCCATTATAAATGTTCTGTCAGTAGATTAGTATAAGTAATCGTATGGGGCCGAGTAAAATTAAGGATCAATTTCACTCATGATTTCGTGACTCGGGCAATTTCAAAACTTCGAAATCATGAGTGAAATTGATCCTTAATTTTACGAGGAACCATACGATTACTGGTAGTCATCGACTTACGACCTATGTGACTTACGACCGATCGACTTTACGACCTTCTGGTTATGACTGGGAAGTGTTTCCCAGCTGAGCTAGCTGAGCGTACGACAGTTTCCGCCCCAGCTCCAGGCACATGCGCAGTCTCTCTCGCGCTCCCTCACGCACTCCGTCATACAGTTTCCGCCCCAGCTCCTGGTTTATGAAACGAGCAAATGCTCCCACCAGCCCGAGCGCCGCAACAGCTGATGATGACGTAGACGACCCACAGCCAAGCACCAGTGATGCCAGCGGTCACTAAGTTTTGTATTTTGGTATGTTTCAAACTAAAATGTTTTCTATTTCACACCTGTATTTCGTATTTTTTGTTTTGCACATATTAAACGAATTGTACTGTATGCAGTGTAGTATGCAGTGTTTGACTTAAACCAAATAATGAGCCGAGGTAATGAAACAAGAAAATGTTGATAAAATAAGACTTTAAGATGATTACAATATCATTACACATCACAACATACTTACGTTCATTTAACCCTTTGATGCAAAACATATGCGCACCCCTTCTAATGCACAACATGGGTCAAAAATGACCCGCATTCATTTTCCAGGTTATTTCATGCTGACTGAGTTTTCTTTGCGCTATCTTTTGAAATCAATTTATTTTATGATTGAATATTCCAAGTATTCTTTAAATATCTTGTTTTTAATTACCACAGATCATTAATTTAATTTTTTCTTTCCTACTTTATGAACAAAAATACTTTTTATATTACTACACGTGGGTCATCCAAGTGTGATTTAAAATTAAATGTCTTAATAATAATTTGTTTCAAGTAATTACTTTAGCAGTGAATGGGGCCAGTTATTTATTTATTAACTATGTAGTTAGCTAAGCCAACTACAATAAAATTAGCTAACTAAAGTAGAATATGTCAACAGCTCGGTAGCTAATAGTAATTACTTGTAACTTTCTGACAAGTAATCTACTCACTCTCAAGGTAACCTAAACATAATCAATTTTTTTCTAAGGTAATGTTAGAACAATTGAAAAACATTACTTACATGTATTAGATGGGCAAAGGGCGCTGTGCTGAGCTGTGAAATGTCTGACACAAGCACAATTCACAGTTCCCACCAAACGCTGGAGTAAATGCATGCGGGTCGGTTCTGACCCATGTGTGTAAACTTGATGTAGAATTACAAAAGCTGTGCTTGTTCATAACTTAAGAAAGGAAAAATAAAAATGATGATTTGTGCTAAACAAAAACAAGATATTTACTGCATATTTGGAAAAGTAAATGACAAAATGAATTTATTTCAAAAGTATATCATAGAAACACTCAGCCATACATGAAATAACCTGGAAAATGAATGCAGGAATTTTTGACCCATGTTGTGCATTAGAAGGGTAGTGATACAAAAAGGGGTTTTATTCAAAAAGTAAGAAAGGAAAAAATAAAATAAGGATGTATGATGATCAAAAACAAGTTAATTGAGGAATACCTTGAATACTGAATGATGGAATTAATTTATTGCAAAGATATAGAAGATAAAAACTCAGCCGGGTCACTTTTGACCCATGTTTTGCATCAAAGGGTTAACACAGGCCCACTTATGACCAGATCGGTTTACGACTGGTCAGTCGTAACCAAACGCAGTCGTAAGTCGACGACTACCTGTACTTGTTTATAATATATAGGGCCAAATTCATACTTGGGAAGCCATTCAAGTTCACAACATTTGTCATTCACGTTTTCTGAACCAATCAGGGCGCAAGACTATCTTGCACGTTTGAATCGGTTTCTAAAGCGTCTTTCATCATGACACGGCGACGCGACACGAGGATTTTGAAAGTGGTTTACAAAATTTTATTGGAACTTCTTTACAAAAAGCTATTTTGTTGACAATTTTTGTAACCGTAACCAAGCAACGAACTAGCTAATAGCATTTCAGAAATACGGCCCCGTGTTAAGGAAAACAGCCCTCCTTGATTGACCAATCAGAAGTGAGTAATTTGGCCCTATGTATTCTAATATTATAAATGCAGAGGTAGGCAGGGTGTGTCAGTGGCGTTGGAGTGAAATCATTAAATATGATTTATTTATTTATTTATTTTGTCTTTCCCCCTTTGCACTTGTTGGTGTAACATATTTCCGCTCAGGAAAACCGAGTGCCTGCTAGTAGAAGATTTGACCACAGGTTCTCCCAGACAACCGCACAGATGTGTTAGAAATGTTAAAGGTCTTCTTTCCTGTATCCAAGGTTTGGTCTTCCCTTCGTACTGTACATGGAGCGCACTGTAACCTGGGATGTTCTTCAGAAGGCAATTCTGGAGAAGATGCATCATCTGCTAAGACAAGGCGTTTATATCCAGGTCAGTGCACCATACACAGGCTCAGAAAATACAGCCTTTGATTTATTTATATGTTGATATGGTAGAGAAGTATTTGCAATATATTATTATTATTATTATTACAATGACGTTTTTGTTGTTGTTGTTATCATGAATAAAAGTGAAAATTGAATCCCAGGCGTCTTTGTTTTAGGTGGGGCCCTTCAGCCTGCGAGTGGTTGGTGTGGTGGGGATCACATACTTGTTACCACAGGAGGAATTTCCTTTGTGCCATCCCACTGTGGAGAGGTTGGGTTTTGACCTTGAAGCAAATTACAGCCCAGATTTTAGCTGCTTAACTAAAGCTAAAGCAGGAGTCTGTCTAATTCTTTTGTTACAGCACTTTCTTTTACAATTACGATTCTAAAACCGTCACAGTCGCCTGATAGGGTTATCTATCCGATATCATTTTCTTTAAAACTTTAGAGAAAAGCCATTTGGAAAGAAGTGTGCATGTAGGAGACCAATATTTGGTCAAGATCCTGCTGGTGGCTGGAAAGTCAAGTTTATTTGTATAGCGCTTTTCACAATAAACATTGTCGCAAAGCAGCTTTACAGAATTTGAATGACTTATCTATCCAAAATGAGCAAGCCTGTGGCGACGGTGGCAAGGAAAAACTCCCTCAGACGACACGAGGAAGAAACCTCGAGAGGAACCAGACTCAAAAGGGAACCCATCCTCGTTTGGGTGATAACAGACAACAGTTTTAACATGAATTCAGTTTCGTTGATGTTATAACTCTTCATAAAAAAGAGTTGGAAAGAAGGCCATTACTCAGAACTGGCTCAAGACTGAAGCACCAAGTCATGAACATTGGTTGTCAATCATAGATGATATACTTTTGTGATGGAAAAATCTTACATAGGAGTTGAAAATGAAGAAATACATTTTTTTTTAAATAAAAGACAGGAGAAAATGGCTAACATATAAAGCAAAGAAAGCCATGAATAACCAGGCAGTCTAAAAGCAAGGTACTGTAGACTTCTCCCAATACACAGGCTCTGTTTATTTGTGAATAATTTTTTTAAACAACTTTCCCTTTTATTTTTGCCTCCTTTGTTTGTCCCCTTTTTTGCTCCTTATTTCTGAGTAAATTATTTTGTATTGTATTAAGGATAAAATGAAATTAAAGGGAAAAAAATAATTTGGAGATGTTTAAAATACCCGAAGAAGCATTCACAGTCTCGTCTCATTATCTGTAGCCGCTTTATCCTGTTCTACAGGGTCGCAGGCAAGCTGGAGCCTATCCCAGCTGACTACGGGCGAAAGGCGGGGTACACCCTGGACAAGTCGCCAGGTCATCACAGGGCTGACACATAGACACAGACAACCATTCACACTCACATTCACACCTACACTCAATTTAGAGTCACCAGTTAACCTAACCTGCATGTCTTTGGACTGTGGGGGAAACTGGAGCACCCGGAGGAAACCCACGCGGACACGGGGAGAACATGCAAACTCCGCACAGAAAGGCCCTCGCCGGCCACGGGGCTCGAACCCAGACCTCCTTGCTGTGAGGCGACAGCGCTAACCACTACACCACTGTGCCGCCCCATTCACAGTTTACAAAATATATATATATAAAATCACTTACATGGTAAATCGAATAAATATGGAAGTATAAAGCATAAATATAATTGTCGGTCTGAACAAAAGATAAAAATAGTCAGGTCTGTTTATATGTAAAGATTTCCAGTTTGGAAAAAAATGATGTCTTTTTGAAGGATATGATATCTGATATGCCACCCACCCCCACCACTATCCAGTGGTGTACACTGTTATTATGATTCACTGGATGGATTCGAAAAATGAAGGAAGACAGGAGCCTCAAACTGTTTCCCTGACCTAATGTGTGTTTTGCAGGGCATATAAATCCTGTGGTGCAGGGGGCCCTCCTCATGTCAAGATCGTCGTGGAGTGGGACAAAGAGACCAAGGATTAGTGAGTGCTTTTGCTTGAAATACAGTTTGATATCCTGCAGCTTTTTGATGCACTCTGTGCTTATGTAGTTTGCTGAAACGTAGCCCTTAGAGGACCGAAGAGACGCTGCAGAATACAGACCGACGCTCGACCATCTTTAAAAGAAAAAAAAAAAACCCAACCATCTGTGGAATATCTGTGTAATTACCACAGGGATCTGTGCAACCACACTAAAATTACAGTCCTCTAAGACACAAAATAAGACGTAACTGGCTAGTGAGACTATCAAGCAGTGAGCACAGTTTGAGTGTGTTGTTACGGCTCGCCCCTGCAGTTTGTTTGGCCACACGGAGGAAGAGTACATCCCTGACGCCGAGAGTGTGTACCTGCACCGTGAGCAGCACCATCAGCCCCAGGCTTGTACCCTCGCTCAGTGCTTCCAGCTCTACACCAAAGAGGAGCAGGTAATAACTAGGCCACTCTAAGGAAAAATGTTTAAAAAAAAAGCTGCCTCAAGTTTACGTTTCCCTTGCTTTTGCTTCAAACCAGATTTGCTCAAACAGATGTTAAATGGCATTGAACCAACATTTCTGCTGTCTGTGCTGTTTCATAAATTGCTCCATTCCGCAGAGACGGCTTTAAGCCTGGAACAGCGCCACACGCGGTGTAAAAAATCCCTGCGGTTAGCCCGTTCAGGGGCTGTCGGGAGCGTGGTTTGAAAGCTCGTGCTGCTTAAAGTGGAACGACAGGAAGCTTGAGAAAGTGTCGTGTTGAATGGAGCCTTGAAAATTGCTCACTGAGTAGCTGTACAGTGCGTGCACGCGTGTGTGTTGGGTTATTTATGGCCGTTTCCTGTGATTTGTGGTGTTCCAGCTGGCACCAGATGACGCTTGGCGTTGTCCACACTGCAAACAGCTGCAGCAAGGCCGCATCAAGCTCAGCCTTTGGACCCTGCCTGATGTTCTCATCCTGCACCTCAAGAGGTTCAGACAGGTACAGTTCAGTCCCCAGGTTCTCCAAAGGCAGCAGAACGATAACATCTTGTATTATTCACGCTGTCACTCGTCAATCTCCAAATGCTATACACACTATTTACTGTATGACTAACAGTCGAGATGTTAAAAATATAGCTTATTTAATAACCAGACTAGAATGATCCAACGTGAGTGGTCAGAAGGTGTTTATTAATTTTCTATAACAGCACAGCTCTGACAGTAATGGTGGCTTTAATTCAGATAATATGTTTATATTAAAATACTCATTCTAATACTTTTTCTATAGTAACCGTTCGTTCACAGGGAAGTGTAAAGTGGGGCAAAAAAGTATTTAGTCAGCCACCAATTGTGCAAGTTCTCCCACTTAAAAAGATGAGAGAGGCCTGTAATTTTCATCATAGGTACACTTCAACTATGAGAGACAGAATGGGGGGAAAGAATCCAGGAAATCACATTGTAGGATTTTTAATGAATTAATTGGTAAATTCCTCGGTAAAATAAGTATTTGGTCACCTACAAACAAGCAAGATTTCTGGCTCTCACAGACCTGTAACTTCTTCTTTAAGAGGCTCCTCTGTCCTCCACTCGTTACCTGTATTAATGGCACCTGTTTGAACTCGTTATCAGTATAAAAGACACCTGTCCACAACCTCAAACAGTCACACTCCAAACTCCACAATGGCCAAGACCAAAGAGCTGTCAAAGGACACCAGAAACAAAATTGTAGACCTGCACCAGGCTGGGAAGACTGAATCTGCAATAGGTAAGCAGCTTGGTGTGAAGAAATGAATTGTGGGAGCAATTATTAGAAAATGGAAGACATGCAAGACCACTGATAATCTCCCTCGATCTGGGGCTCCACGCAAGATCTCACCCCGTGGGGTCAAAATGATCACAAGAACGGTGAGCAAAAATCCCAGAACCACACGGGGGGACCTAGTGAATGACCTGCAGAGAGCTGGGACCAAAGTAACAAAGGCTACCATCAGTAACACACTACGCTGCCAGGGACTCAAATCCTGCAGTGCCAGATGTGTCCCCCCTGCTTAAACCAGTACATGTCCAGGCCCGTCTGAAGTTTGCTAGAGAGCATTTGGATGATCCAGAAGAGGATTGGGAGAATGTCATATGGTTAGATGAAACCAAAATAGAACTTTTTGGTAAAAACTCAACTTGTCGTGTTCGGAGGAGAAAGAATGCCGAGTTGCATCCAAAGAGCACCATACCTACTGTGAAGCATGGGGGTGGAAACATCATGCTTTGGGGCTGTTTTTCTGCAAAGGGACCAGGACGACTGATCCGTGTAAAGGAAAGAATGAATGGGGCCATGTATCGTGAGATTTTGAGTGAAAACCTCCTTCCATCAGCAAGGGCATTGAAGATGAAACGTAGCTGGGTCTTTCAGCATGACAGTGATCCCAAACACACCGCCCGGGCAACGAAGGAGTGGCTTCATAAGAAGCATTTCAAGGTCCTGGAGTGGCCTAGCCAGTCTCCAGATCTCAACCCCATAGAAAATCTTTGGAGGGAGTTGAAAGTCCGTGTTGCTCAGCGACAGCCCCAAAACATCACTGCTCTAGAGGAGATCTGCATGGAGGAATGGACCAAAATACCAGCAACAGTGTGTGAAAACCTTGTGAAGACTTACAGAAAACGTTTGACCTCTGTCATTGCCAACAAAGGGTATATAACAAAGTATTGAGATGAACTTTTGTTATTGACCAAATACTTATTTTCCACCATAATTTGCAAATAAATTCTTTAAAAATCAGACAGACAATGTGATTTTTTTTTTCTCATTCTGTCTCTCATAGTTGAAGTGTACCTATGATGAAAATTACAGGCCTCTCTCATCTTTTTAAGTGGGAGAACTTGCACAATTGGTGACTGACTAAATACTTTTTTGCCCCACTGTATGACATTTGCAAAATCGAAGCCTAGTGATAGAGATTTTAAAAAAGAAATGTTTAGTGATTTAACAAAAAGAGGGTAGATGTTTCGGTCATGCCTGATGCGCACACAGATTTGAAAAGTCTCAACCGAGTTTAAAAATGTTAGACCACAGACGTGACACAGCAGATTGAACCGATTTTTAATATTTTGATCGTGATCGTGATCTGCTAAAACCATTTCAGAGTGGCGAATTCAGAGACTTGGGATCGCACAGAAAACTCGCATGATCAAACATGACTTCGGAGCAAAACAAACACGGAGGCAGACGTCAGCTGGTTGCAGTTGTTTTGCACCAAGAAAAACATGCGTGAAGAAGTACAGAGCTCTTTTTTTTTTTTTCCCCCCCTCTTAATCACACCCCTTCCAAGGCTCCATAGAGCAGCATCAGCATGGCTTATACATTTTAGAGTGAGCTTGTGCAAGCTACTGGAGGGGAGAGTGATCACATTCTGTTGTAAGAAAAGCATGGGTGCAAGTATAAAATTTTCAAAAACCTGAAAAGTCTGACCGTGTCAGATGTGCATGGCGCAGCCATGCGGGGGGAGTTACAAAGGGGGGTGAGCCCCCCTTAGGGCTCGAAAAAAAATTTAATTACAAGTTAAAATGGTTGTCTCTCATGCAAACATTTATAATTGTTAGTCCGCAAAGACGACACAGGTTTTAAACAAACTTGAAACTTTACTTAGCCATCATTCAACATTACAGCCATTCCATTCTTCTCGATATGAACGACTAACTCCTAGGTAAGCGCATGCGCAGTAACAGTTAACAAACTCCCCCTTTTTCTTTAAAGAAAAAAAACAAACTTAAGTATATTGCTGTTTAAAGAACGAAACTTCAAAAGAGCAAAGAAACATATACTGCCCTCATATTTACAGTCCATCAAAGTCCATTGTTGTCTTGTTTTTTGTTTTTTATTCTTTGAGGTGCCACACGCCTTCGCTGAGTGCCTTTAGGAGGAGGAGAGCTGACGTTCCTTTCTTTGTCAAGCAGTCAGCAAGCTGATCTTTAGTCGCTGACCACATGATGTGTTGAATGACTCCTGACTGGATAAGCTCCTTGATATTGCTAATTTCAAGCCGTAGTCTCTTCTCTGTGACTGGTTTGGTTGACTTTACAGCATCCATCAGTGAGTGATTGTCAGTTACACATATTATTGGTAAGCCTCTGTGTTTGCAGTCACCTACAGTAAGTTCTGAGTAGAGTGTGGCCAGGAATACTGCATTGTCGATGCCGTCTGCAAGGGCCAGTGTTTCTCCTGCGAGAGTACTTCTCACAACTCTTCTTATTCTCTTTGACTGCCAGCATATAGGAGAGAATCTTCCATTCTCTCCCATGAGCATGATGAGATGACCGCCCTGAGTGCCACCATCAGGAAGGTTGCCCATTGACGAGTCACTGAACACGATTAGCTGTAGGGAGCTGTCTTTGCCTAGGTGCTGGAATTTCAAGGTCACGTCATCAGATTTGAGTTTCTGAATCAGTTTGTTTACTGTGTGCAGGGTTTGAACAGTAGCAGCTTTTGTACTAGATGCTAACATGGACACATCACACATTGCGTCTGGCCTTGTTTGTCTTGCCACCCACAGTATTTGGCCAATCTTTGATCTTAGCATGTCCATTTCTTGATCGGTTAGGGGAGCATCACGCTCAGCAGCTCTAGTTGGGGTCGCTGATATGGGCTGGAGATTTTTGATGTACATACTCTGCTGTACCTGTACTGTGTCATTCATAGACGAAAACTGCATTCCAATATAGCTGAACGTATTGTGCTCTTCTCGTCCAACTTGGAAAGCTGCTTTTAACTGTGGTATGATTGTTGTGGAAAACCTTTCAGATCCTCCCCAGATGAAATCATCCACATGACAGCCGAGTACTCCCATAACATTGGAGGAGTCATCTAGCCAGTAGAAGACTGCTGGGTCAACTTGTGACACGACTGCTCCCAACTGATGCATTGTGTCCTTGACTTTATTGTACCAATAAAGAGAGGCATCTGCTAGTCCATAGACACATTTCTTCAGTCTCCATAGAACACCTTGTCTCTGGGCCTCTGGTGGTGGACGAATGTAGATGTTTCGAGTCAATTCTTTGCCTTGCAAAAAGGCTGCTTTTATATCCATAGAATTTAATTGCCAATGTTTTTGACATATGACAGCCATGATCATTCTTAGTGACTCTGAGGCACATGTTGGAGAATCTTTTGGAAGTTCTTGAATGTGCATTTCCTCAAAGCCTCTGGCAACTAGTCTAGCTTTCGGTGCGACACCATCAGGGGTTTCTTTAAGTGTACACACCCACCTTGTGGAGATGCATTTCTGTCCTTCATCCTTAACCTCCTCAAAGACATCATTCTTTTTCCAGTTGCTTAACTCTGCTTGTTTTGCAGGATCAAAGATATCGTCATCGACCATCAGAATATCATCTGGACTGCTTTCCTCGCATAAAATGCTATGCTCATCTGGTGACGTTTGAACATTGTCCATTTCGCCCAGATTTACTGAGCTTGTGGAACCAGCAAGATCGCCAGATCCATTGAACTGCACATTGTACCAGTTTCTGTGTTTTCCAGTGGCCTTCCCTGCACGACCTAGAATTTTTCCTGTTAAAGTTTGTCCACTGTCTCTATCTGTATATGTCACTGTTTGTCCAGCTTTTAGTCGCAAATCTCCATGTGTTGTGACTGTTTCGTTCTGTACTGTGTCAGCATTTGGTCTGTTGTCAGGTGCAAGTGGAGTGGCTACAGCATGCTCTTCTGATTCAGGCAAGTCATCATGTGTATTGGTCTCTTCCCCACTGTCAGTGTCGTCATCCTCGTGGTTAAGTCCAGAATCTGGTAGTGTTTGTTTGTCATTCACCTCTTGCTGAATGTCCATATCTTCCAGCACTGTTTGTTGAGCATCAGTCTTTCTCAGTCTGGTGTGATGCACACGAACATAGGTGCCCCCATGCCTTACAAAGACTACCACACCATCTTGGCCAATGACCACCCCTGGACCTTTCCACTGTGGGCAGTCAGCTCGTTTGTAGTATACTTTGTCCCCAGTCTCGTATCGATCATCACTGGCTCGCAGTTGTTTGCGAAGGGCTCGTTTGATCCTTTCAGAGCACTCTGCTTCTGTGAATGCTCGGCGTGCTGCATGCAAAGTTGTAATATGCTGAACCATCCAGGTATTCATCGTAGTGCTTTCTAGTGCTGGTGGCTTATCAGTAAGAACTGATGGCAAGTTGGGATTTTGCCCAAAGACCAGTTGGTATGGACTGTAGCCATGCACATTGTGCAATGAGTTCTTTGCCATTAAGGCCCAGTCTAGAGCCATTGCCCAGCTGCATTCATTTTCTCTCTTCACTTTCAACAAGATGTCAGTCAGGGTGTGGTTGTGTCTTTCCAAAAGGTCGTTGCTCCAGGGGCTATAGGCTGCAGTGGTTTTGAGTTCAATGTTGAATTTTTCAGCCATATCCCTCATTTCTTCATTGTTAAATTCACCACCATTGTCACTAAACAGCCTGTGTGGGGGTCCATGCACACTTATCCAGCAGTGGATGAGATGTTTCACGATGTCTTTGGGTTTCTTGGTGGTCACAATACTTCCTGCACTGAAACGTGTGAAGTGATCTATTACATGGAGATACCACACTCCTGGTTCCAGCTCATGTAAATCCACTGCCACTGTCTCATTGTAGGTTGAAGCCATGGGTAAGCCTACTGCAGGCTTTGGCTTTGGCTTGCTGTAACGTATGCATGTGTCACATTTGCTCACAACGTCGTTAAGAATGGCAATGCAGTCATCATCATTGTTACCTGCACAGTCCAGTAATTTTTTGAGCTTTTCCACGGAGGCATGTCCAAATTGTTTGTGTAGTTTTAACAACACCTTCTGTTTTTCCTGTTTTGTCATATTCTCAGTCACTGCCAGAACTTCGTCATTCTGGATGTCAATCTCATCTGAATTATCATTTGCTTTTATGTTAACACAATAGTGACCTGAGGAGGTCAGCTCAAGTTTCACTGGCTGCTTGAACATTGTGGCTTTATCATTTTCAATGTCCAGGACTGCACCTGCTCTTTTCAGAGATGTTTTGCTCAAAAGCAAGGGAATGTCGACTGGCACAACTTCTGTTTCTATCTGGCATTTAGTCTGCCCAATCACTGCTGGAATTGTGACACGCTTTGTGGAATGAACAAGTCTACCATCTCCAAATCGGAATGCTTTGGCACTGTTTTGGGTCTCAAGTTTATCTCGCTTGCTCAGTCCATCAACATAGTTGTCAAGCCATTTTTCTCCACAAACCGTTCTGGTGCATGCAGTGTCAATGACAGCTGATCCTAAAGCTTCCACCATGAATATTTCTGTGTCAGACAATGTTACCTTTGACAACAACGTTATGTGGCATTCTTCCGTGTCTTCTGTGTGACTCTCAATACTTTCTGTCAGTTTTGCCTGTTCATTTTTGTGAGGACAGTCCTTTGCCCAGTGGTAAGTACTCTGACAGATTGCACATCGCGATCTTCCATATTTGTCTAATGGGTTGGACCCAGGCGGCGGCGTAATTTGACTTTGAGGACTCACTTTGTCTTTTTTTCCGGTAAATCTTGTGTAATACGCACAGTCAGGATCACTTGATGCACTAGCACAATCTGGCGGGGAATTGTCGCCAAATATCCGTTTCAGAGCAGATTTCATGTTACTGAATGTTAGGTCTGCGCAAGCAGTAAGAGCCGATTGTTTATCTTTAACAGTCAGTCCAGCAGTATCGAGTAGTTTAAATGCTAGAACAGCATCGGGAAGCTTCATTTTCAATTTACTCATTTTGTTGTATATCCGTTCGAATTCAATGATGTAATCCAGCATGCTAACGTTACCGTCCCTTTTGAGGTTGTCGAACTCCGTGTAGGCGTCATACTGACGGTCTTTTTCCTCTTTCAAGTACACCGTGTCCAATTTCTGCAGAAGCGTTGTTAATCCATTGTCTTTGTTCAAGTCATCCGCGGGTATTTCAAGTGCTATGGTCCTTGCTCTCCCAGTTAGCGACAGTACAACTGCTAGCGCTCGTTTCCTCTGGTCCAACTCGGTAACTAACTTCCAGATTTGGATCTCATTCTTCCAACTTTCATAAGACTTATTTTCATCAGAAAGTGGCGGCACTTTGTAGCTGTGTGCCGCCATCCTCTGCTACCAATGTTAGTCCGCAAAGACGACACAGGTTTTAAACAAACTTGAAACTTTACTTAGCCATCATTCAACATTACAGCCATTCCATTCTTCTCGATATGAACGACTAACTCCTAGGTAAGCGCATGCGCAGTAACAGTTAACAATAATATTAATAGTTATATGATTTGCATATTCACATCAAATGTTTAATACATTTCATCAATTCATCTGAAATAACAATATTTCAAGTACAAGGCTTGATATTTCAAAACATCTAGCAACTACTAATTTAAATGTTGAAACAACCATTATTAATATGCATTTGCTGCGATACCTTTCTTACAATATATACACAGCTTGAGTTAAAATAAGGGGCCACATGTCTTGATGTCCTCAGAAACTCCTGGATTTTAGCAAATAACAAGATTCAGCTTTTTCCATATACAAAAATATGTATATTTTATAATCCATTACTGACTACAAATGAGTTTTCAACCCAACAACCACATTAGAAAAGATGATAAGAAAGCTAACAAACTTATTTCAAGACCTACCTTACTTTTATTTAATGATTGAAAGGTAATCAAATGTAAAAAAAAAAAAGTTTATAAAAGCAGATACTTGTGATGAATAATTTCAATTCTAGAAGAAAGCACATTGCATTTGCACATCACACAATATCAGATGACAATTTAAATCACCAATAAATGTTTTGAATTCACTTATTACTACATAGCACAAAAAAATCAGAAAAGTGATTAGTCTCATCGGCATGAGTTAAGTCCCTTCTTCCCGCTGGAGCCAGACTTGATAGTCTTTGAACAGCGGTCACAATATGCAACTCCCGGGACGTCCGGTTTTCTCACCCATATTCCCCATTTGTGTCATGCTCGCTTACAGGGGTTAAATTGGGATTGGTTATGTGGGGGGGCTCTGCCTCGTACCCGCCCCTGCCCCCGCCGCCCTGCCCCAATATACTTTTTGGAAAATAACCCTCTAATTTGATAACCATATCATATTGCACAGAGATATACACCTTATCTGTGTGTTGTAGGCCTGTGTGTGTCTTGTAGTGCCCCCCCTACACATTATGGCAGTTTGAATGTAGATTGGTTGGCCAGTGTAACAGATTGTACAGGTTGTTGTACATTGGTTTGAAGGAAATGATTAGTGGGGGGTCTGGGGGTCCTCCCCCAGAAGTTTTTTATTATCATACATGTTATTTGCTGAATTCTGGTGCATTTTAATAAGTTGTTAGCTGACTTTACAGAGGTAGGTTGAGCAATATCATGTTAAATCTTGTCACATGCCTACAGGTGAAAAATGTGAAGGAGAAATGTTCAGTGAGAAAATTTGAAGGCTTGCACAATCTTAAACCAAAACAGTTTATTTATTTTGGAGGATAAATGTTAAATATGCCAAAACACTGTCAGTCAAATTGTCAATCAAATATATTCATGCAGTGAATGCAACCAAATACAAACAACACTATAACATTGGAAGCATTTATTATTATTGTTATTATTATGTATTCAATTATTTATTTGGCATGTGGTGCTTTTTGTATTGTCTAGAACATACATAAGATGAGCATATTATAGCAGCAAAATAGAAGCACAATCATTTGAATGCAGCAAAAGTTTTGCTGCATTCAAATGATTATGCTTGTATTTTGCTGCTATAATATGCTCATCTTATGTATGTTTAGGCTCAACTTTTGGTCAGTCTCAGTAGCTAACTTTAACTGACATCTCCCCCTTCCCCCTGGCTAATTTCTGTCGATAACTGGGGACTATGGAAATTGAACTCGCCAAATGCACAGACAGTTCGTTCAAGCACCTCTGATGGATTAGGATCGTATGCAGGTAAAAGGGGAGACGGTGTACGGAGAAAATTATAAACAAGTCACAACGCTGAAACACAAGCCCAAAAACCCGCAAACCACGACTTCTGATTTTTTTTTAAAGCGAGCTCACAAAAAAAGAAACCCCAAAGTCGCTTATAAAAAGCGGAATTGGCAACCCACGCAGTGTTCCAGAAACCAGAATCTCTGATCGCAAGTTCTGTTCTAAATAGCTTTGACAGGTCGTCTTGTTATCAGGAAAACTATGATCTATCTCATAAAAGTCATGGGTTTATTGATTAATAAAACGATATTTAATTATTCAGAACTGAAAATCGTGAAAAGGGTTTGTTGCTTTTGATGTGTGCGTGATCATATGCCATCCGCTCCGAGCTTATGTGCCGGGGCTCAGCCCCGGACAGCCCCGGCCCAATTTAACCCCTGCTCGCTTAACCATTCCCATCTCCATTTATTTCTAGATGCCTTTTCTAATTCTTTTGTATTGAAGCCTTCCAATAACCAGAAGCAAAGCATGTGGATCTGTCGCAAGGGAGGGAAGCGAAATAAGGCTTATTATAAAAGCTGAAGTTTCATTGGACGGCAGTTAACAGTGAGCCAATCAAAAGCACCATTCTAACTTGCATCAAAAGAAATGGCGACTCCTGGGAATAGCTGTGTTGATTTGGTCGAACAACGTGCTACGTGCGTGAAACATGATATCACACATGTATAACACCGTGAAACAACGGGCTAGTCAGGACCGCTCGTCGGTGAGCGGCGGATAAATTGAATGAGGTTTTTGGCGAAGACGAGATGAAAAGATTTGTCTCGTGCAGAGACTGTACCGCGGTAACCCGGTAATGCGCTGAGAGTGAGACAGTGAGAGGGCCACCCCAACCCCGAAAATCTCAACGGATTTACACGATTTGGAAAAATGACTTTATCAGAACCGAAAAAAACGGAGCTTGCCGGAAAACTTGCGCCCATGGAAAAGGAGTCATCTTCCTCTGCCTTGGAGGTGCCGTTCTGTACAAGTACACGACGTCCACTTCCTGGTCAGCTCACTCTCACTGGCTGTTGCGGGTTTCTACTCAATATTGCCTCACTGTTGCTTTCACACTGCGGTATTTTGAGTCGTAAATATCAAACATTTCATATTTACAGTTTGAAATCAGGGAGGCCCTGATCCAGTGGTTGACCATAAGGTTACGTCTGTAAACCCCTCACACTACATGATTATTTGGGCAGATAATCGTTTCTGACCAGCCTCCACAAATATCGAAAGGAGCGGAACATTTATCCTCTAGTCAGAGAGTTATTTAACATTAGTATAAATACACAGGCGATTATAGAAAATCACGCACTCTGATTGGACAAGAGGTTCGAACTGTTTCTCGATAATCACCTCAAGCGACTCGGCAAAACGACGGCCAATCAGTTTGTTACCGTAAGTGAGGAAGAATTACTAATGATGAAAGAAAACGCGGTTCCTAAAAGCACTAAAGATGCTATGAAGTTTGGTCTAAAACCGTTCAAAGGTAAGGTGGAGCTGTGGTTAATTTTATCGATTTCAAAACAAGCACTTTCCGTTTACGGTTGAGAGTACGTTGTGCGCGTTCCGGCTGCTGCTTCTCACCAGCACTTTTTATTTTATTTTCTCTCCTTTTTTTTTTTACATTTAATTTTATTTATTTTTGTAGTTTAATGTTTGTGTTTGTTTGGAGCGTTTTGTCCGCTGGTTGTGGTGTAGCTCCAGACCCAGTTTTGGGCGTCTGTTCCTTCCAGGCCTTGGTTCGCCGTGGGTGATGCCTGTGCTCCCAGCTATGGACTGCAGTGAGCTCGTTGCTCATTTTAACATCGTGGTTGTCCAGCGCTCTGTGCTTTAGTGCTTGGCGTGATGTTCTGAGTGTTGTTGCTCGGTGGCATCACGGCGGCTGTGCAGGCGGTTTGGGACATACCAGCGCTCTGCATGGCGGTGCTTCTGTGCTCGGTTTGCGGATTCATGGCGCGGTGTTCCGAGTGATGTTCCCCAGCGGCGGCTGTGCTGGCGATGTGGGACTTGTTTTCGTGCGTCTTTTGGTGGGACTGTGGCTGCTACACCATTGGAATGACCTCCTGACCTCTATTTGGTGGCCTCCCCCCCCTATAATTGTAAAGCGACCTTGGGTTTTGAGAAATGCGCGATATAAATTGAACTTTATTATTATTACCAAAGACCATCATAAAAATGGTACCTACTGCCATCTGGCAAGGCACGCTGCAATACAGATGCGAGTGGGGAGTCAAACTCTCATGGTTACCAGAGGACCCACCCCCCACTGTAACCCTAGCTATGTAACAGGTGAGAGGCCGAGGGCTACGGAAACGGAGATCGGTGCGGCCCAATGTGCCACATGGCGTGGGAAGGACTTTGATTATTGTTGTTATTATTAAAGTATTTTATGAGACTCTGCGTAGATAAGTGACACAAGTCTGTGCCACGCCATTATTACATTTGTCTGCTGCTTTTGAAGTTTGAAATAAATTATAATTTTTTAATAAGTTTTTTTGTCTCAGCCTTTGGCTGAAGCCTATAGAGGCACCTGTGTGTGCATGTTTGTTTAACTGAGTTCGAGCGTGTTTAAGAATGTAATTGGCGAGCCAGCCTCAGGTAGAGATTCCACAGTCACGGTGTGGCGCCACTGCGTATTGACTATGTAAGCACCACTTTACATAACCTCAGGTCATGATGTAATCCTCTGTGGCTGAGCGGTCTAGAGCGCTGTCGAGGGAAGGAACAGATTTTGCAAAGTCGGCTTGAATCCCGGCACTGACGTAAAAAGCTGAGCTCAGACCTGCACAGGTTTCTAGTTTAAAATAATCACCTGTGTATTTATACTAAAACATTCTCTAAGCCTGAGGTGAATAACCATCAGTGAAAATAACCCAGACATCATCTCATTTATTATTCACTGATATTCACTTCATCTTCGGTGAATAATTGTTAATTAATGGTCGGTGTCTCCAGGGTTTGGAACTGTCAAAAGTAAAGCTTGAACTTTGTTTTCCAACACAGGAAAATCTTTAGGTTGGAGATGTTTCACTTTGTGGTTTGTGACCAGCTGTATGCATATATATATATACAGTGGGGCAAAAAAGTATTTAGTCAGCCACCAATTGTGCAAGTTCTCCCACTTAAAAAGATGAGAGAGGCCTGTAATTTGCATCATAGGTACACTTCAACTATGAGAGACAGAATGGGGGGAAAGAATCCAGGAAATCACATTGTAGGATTTTTAATGAATTAATTGGTAAATTCCTCGGTAAAATAAGTATTTGGTCACCTACAAACAAGCAAGATTTCTGGCTCTCACAGACCTGTAACTTCTTCTTTAAGAGGCTCCTCTGTCCTCCACTCGTTACCTGTATTAATGGCACCTGTTTGAACTCGTTATCAGTATAAAAGACACCTGTCCACAACCTCAAACAGTCACACTCCAAACTCCACTGTGGCCAAGACCAAAGAGCTGTCAAAGGACACCAGAAACAAAATTGTAGACCTGCACCAGGCTGGGAAGACTGAATCTGCAATAGGTAAGCAGCTTGGTGTGAAGAAATCAACTGTGGGAGCAATTATTAGAAAATGGAAGACATACAAGACCACTGATAATCTCCCTCGATCTGGGGCTCCACGCAAGATCTCACCCCGTGGGGTCAAAATGATCACAAGAACGGTGAGCAAAAATCCCAGAACCACACGGGGGGACCTAGTGAATGACCTGCAGAGAGCTGGGACCAAAGTAACAAAGGCTACCATCAGTAACACACTACGCCGCCAGGGACTCAAATCCTGCAGTGCCAGACGTGTCCCCCTGCTTGAGCCAGTACATGTCCAGGCCCGTCTGAAGTTTGCTTGAGAGCATTTGGATGATCCAGAAGAGGATTGGGAGAATGTCATATGGTCAGATGAAACCAAAATAGAACTTTTTGGTAAAAACTCAACTTGTCGTGTTTGGAGGAGAAAGAATGCTGAGTTGCATCCAAAGAACACCATACCTACTGTGAAGCATGGGGGTGGAAACATCATGCTTTGGGGCTGTTTTTCTGCAAAGGGACCAGGACGACTGATCCGTGTAAAGGAAAGAATGAATGGGGCCATGTATCGTGAGATTTTGAGTGAAAACCTCCTTCCATCAGCAAGGGCATTGAAGATGAAACGTGGCTGGGTCTTTCAGCATGACAATGATCCCAAACACACCGTCCGGGCAACGAAGGAGTGGCTTCGTAAGAAGCATTTCAAGGTCCTGGAGTGGCCTAGCCAGTCTCCAGATCTCAACCCCATAGAAAATCTTTGGAGGGAGTTGAAAGTCCGTGTTGCCCAGCGACAGCCCCAAAACATCACTGCTCTAGAGGAGATCTGCATGGAGGAATGGGCCAAAATACCAGCAACAGTGTGTGAAAACCTTGTGAAGACTTACAGAAAACGTTTGACCTCTGTCATTGCCAAAAAGGGTATATAACAAAGTATTGAGATGAACTTTTGTTATTGACCAAATACTTATTTTCCACCATAATTTGCCAAAAAATTCTTTAAAAATCAGACAATGTGATTTTCTGGATTTTTTTTTGTTCTCATTTCGTCTCTCATAGTTGAAGTGTACCTATGATGAAAATTACAGGCCTCTCTCATCTTTTTAAGTGGGACAACTTGCACAATTGGTGACTGACTAAATACTTTTTTGCCCCACTGTATCAGACTGCATCATACCAGAAACTCAACCTGGTGGGTTATTTTCCTATAGCAGCACACACTGTCATGATTTATTCCTTAATTGGTCATTGTAACATTAAAGCAGATACACAGAACCTTTATTTTTAAATGCATTTCTGAGTGGATCGTATCTCCATCCTTGACTCTTGTATGCTGCATAAATGGGAATAATATATATAATATATTTTTTTGAGAGTTAAAATCGACTGCAAAGTTGGCATTGGAGCTGCACCGCTGAGCCAGCCAGCCCTGAGTGCGTGACGTCACAGTGGGAACCGGTTTTAAGGCCGAGGCCTTTTACAGCTATAGACCAAAGTCGTATAAATAAAAATTTATGGTGGAAGTAAAAAATGCCGTTACCAACTTGCTCAACTAAGACTGACTTGACTTCATTGATTGTGGGTTGACTCTCATTAAAACAGGATGGGTGTTATAACTTCTGCAACATACATGTACATGCATGCATTTTCACTGGTAAAACGTAAAAGGCTAATTAAATAATCAGATGAACTGAGACAATCACATTCTGAAGCAAATTAAATAATCTTATACCGGTAACTTAAACACACAATACAAGTTACATGTATTAATCTAAATGCAGGTAAACGAGTGCTGTTTTTTTTTTTTTTATCCAAATGAGAGTCGCAGCTTACCCGTCTGTGTTCTCGCTTCTTGAAGGCCGATCTTGTGGCCAATTTGTTTTGAAACAGTCTGACTTTCAGTTGTTTGTTCAGTTCTCCATTCATTCGCTTCTTCCACGTAAGGGCGAGATATTGCTGCTGAGGCAAGCATTATCCAGCGGAGAAATCAGACAGCTGGCCCACTCATTCTCCATTTTCTCCATACTGAGTACTCCGCCATTACTGCTCGGCTCAGGCGATTACTAAAACCCAGGACGGGACATCACTGGTTTTAGCAACAGCTGGGGAGGTCACTGCCCGAGTGATATGTCCCGTCCCAGGTTTTAGCAACAAGCCTCGGCTCGTACTCCGGGAGAACTGGTGCAACTGAACTTAATTTCCTTTTTAAAAAAACAACCTTTCCTTTTCTTGTGGTTTTCTTTTCCTTTAATTGTTGATACTGCACCCTCTTTCAATACGGGCTTATAGCCAACACTCCTCAACAGATCAGAGGTTTCGGACGAGTCTTCAGTAAAATGTGCAGAGCAGAGGAGAGACCACTTCGTAGGCGCCCAGTGTGCCCGTGAACTTCTCGCAAAACGCGTCCAAATCTGTGCAGTTTGAACATTCTTGGGCCATGAATGCGATGTAAATCCACCTTCTGTCGTGTTGCTGCATCGGCCAGTAATACATCTACGTGGCATAGCGATAAATTAGCTCAAAATGGAGGATCGGAGTTGCAGTCAGCTCTGTGTTTAGTATAGTGGAAATGGCGATGAGACCGATAGACTTCCTGCGGTGACGTCACAGATGTCAAGGTCATTCACTCAGACCGCTACCTATAGAAATCACTTTAATCATAAAAATGACTATATTAGATTTATTGTTAACGTTTAACACTATTTCTGTACCATTCTTGAGGTCTCAAGGCGTTTATAAACAAAAAGTGAGGCCATGGCTCTGTGTATCTCCTTTAAGAGATTGCCTGGGTCAGGGGGAACACTGGGATACCCGGTCTAAAGTTCGATTTGGACGGGATTCAGTTTACATGTCTAATTTCCTATTTTACAGGAACTCCACTGTGATTTTCGTGTCTGTCTGGGTTAGCCATGTCGGTGTTTTTCTCCGTCCTCATCTGAGAAAATTACACGATGAATGACTGACTGACTGGTTTTTTTTGGTCATCTGATAATTTTAGTCTTGAGCGGATACCGACATCTGTGTTTTTCTTTATTTATTACACCCCTGCTCTGAAGGAGGGGGAGTATACTGGTTTACCTCTATCCGTCCGTCCGTGTTTCCATCCGTCCGAAACACCCTTTTTCTCAGCAACCACAAATCATAGCTACTTGGTACTGAGCTTCAGCGTGGGGTTCTATACCGCGTGTACCGTTTTCAGGTCTGTCACACATCGACTTCCTGTTTACCGACTGAATGTATCTATAAACCATATAGGGTGGATTTTGACGCTATTTCAAGAAGCAAAATGCTATTTCAGAGTGCCAGTTTACCAGGATGCGATTTGAAATCCCTGGGGAGAGACACGGCTCTTTTACTTACTTGTTTCAGGGTTAATTATTTGTTGAAGTCAACATGCATAATAAGCGTCTTATTCCTCCGATTGCTTGCATTCTGATATAAACGGGAGCGAGGGGATACATAAGGCCACACTTTTATCTTTAGGTTCACAGATTTTTTTCAACATATTTTTGATGTTGGTCGAAATAAAAACAAGTGTCCTTGTCCAATTTTTTTTTTTTGCATGGCAAAATTTCAGTGTCGGATTAAGATGATAAAATAATTTAAATTCAAGAGACACACTTTACACACACACATACATATGTTTTATATGTGTGTGTGTGTGTGTGTGTGTATATATATATATATATATATATATATATATATGGGTTTTTTTTGACACTGAAGAAGGCTGAAGGCCGAAACGTTTGTCGAGAATAAATTTTTAATAATGTTCAAAAGTTGGGTGTCAGAGTGAAATGTTTTTATTCTACATTATCTATATCTACACTGCTGGGACCCGTGGTATCCTTTGGATCCTTTTGGACAGACTGGTTGTTGGCTGACAGAGACTTTTTACTCTTTTATTTATATATATATATATATATATATATATATATATATATATATATATATATATATATATTAGTTTAAATGCAAGACATTGACTTCAGTTATATACTTGTCACAAACATTTAAAATATGAAAAAGACTTCTTCCACTTCCATCTTTTAATACTGATTTCATACACAGGATTTCAAATTTTAAAACATACTCAGAAATCATTTATTTGGTTACTTTGACTACATACATATTTTTTAAAAGAATACTGACAGCAGTCACCCTATTAAATGCAATTGAAAATAACAGAACAGAGAGAAAGGTTATATAATAATCAGTAAAAATCATTTCAAGAAATGTAAGGTTCTATAATGATACTGGAATACATGACAAAGATTTTTAATCATATTAATTTACATAAAAACGAATACTACATAAAAAATACAAGAATGCAAAGTTATGATATAACCTCTTTACATAGTGTGAGATATGAAAACAATTTTGTATCAATTTTGAGTTTTACAACCCAAAACAAACAAAAAATATATGTAATATAATGTATGTGTGTGTGTTCTTGTGTACAAGTTTATAACACGGACTAGCATTCCAGTACTTACTTCTCTGAAGGTATGTGTGGTCATATGACCGTTGAGCTCTCATGAGCACATCGAAGGCTGATACGTTCGTGCTACTTGATTCGATAGGACTCTCTGCAGCACCATCCTCTTCTAATTCCACAGTCAGATGCAGCCAAAATCACGAACTAACATTATGGCAGGCATAGTCAGCATCGCGCTCGTTACATCACCACCTTCTTTCTGAGAACCAAAGATCATTTTGATCTTTTCACTGTTTACTTTCAACGCTTGAGAGACGAACTCGCCCACGCTTTGGTTAGTGAGACAGTGAAAAGACTTTTCTTTACCACACTTTATGCTTACGTACAGTTGAGGCGATAGCTCGGAATCCATGCTGTCAGCGTCAGCCGTGGTCAGCACGAGGCTGACACTGTCGTAAAGCCGTCGTAAATACATTCAAGTGAATACTCATTGTCGTAAATGGTTTCGTTTTTGGACTCGGCTGAAGTGGATATATACAACACACATTGCCGTTTGTATTTGCGATTCTAATACTTTTTACTAAAAGAAATATGACCTAGTACCAGGGATACAGTGCTGTTACAAGAAAAATATGTGACTATTTTTTTTTTTTACATTTCTTTTTGTACGTTTCGGCGGTAAAAATAAAAATGCGCACAGACTTTTTATTTTTCTAGCGGTAGTGTTTAACTGTCGTCGGCAGATCCGTGATCCGAAAAATCTAAAATGAGTCGCCTAAAGCCTCGGTCACAACCGTCTGTACGTGCTCCTATGGCCGGTCTACGTGTAAAAAACGCAAGAAACGCACGGAGGGCACGCGTGTGACGTGCTGATTTTCGAGCCGTAGACTGGCCGCAGACCGGCCGCAGAGGTTCTTTGTCATGTCAAACAAACTCTACGGGCGCTTACGTTTTTTTTCAGGTTGCAAGACAAACTTACGGCCAACACGCGTCTTTCTCCATGAACAACAAAAACGCAGCGATTTTGGAAACGCCAGAAATCGCACGGCCAAAAAATCGTACGTCCGGTTGTGACCTAGGCTTAAGTGAGCAGTAGCTCACAGCTGATCTTGTTGTATTTGTGTTTAGTCTTGTCATGAACCTTCCCCAGATGTTTAACACATGCTTTACAAGAGGCACTCGGCCATATACCTGGTTTTGGTGATCAGGCATCAATGACACACGTTTCATTGGAAAGCATTTTTCTATCCTGTTGCGTTCTTCAGCCACGTGGACAGTGTCGTGAATGGAGCGTGATCCTTTGACCACATGGCACAAATATCCTTGTAGAAAATACAACCTGCAAGAAATTCACTCCTCCTGTGGGGAATTTATTAGTGTCTAGATGTAGGAGTTTGATCACTAAGCAGACGTTAAAAAAAAAAACCTTGCACATGTCCTTCTGATAAACTAATCCGGTCCGAATAGGGTTCTTAGAGTCTCATCACTGCTCTTTCCATTATTACACTACTCACCCTACTGGGGTTTGGTTTCCATGGTTTGTGTGACGCTAAGTGATCTTCACAAGCTGTTAGAAGGGCGTGTTTCTTAAATGCGGTGTTTGGATCGTGCAGGAGGGAGACAGGCGGGTGAAAATGCAGAACATGGTGCGCTTCCCGCTGATCGGCATGGACATGGCACCTCACATGGTGAAGAGGAGCCAGAGCAGCTGGAGCCTCCCTTCTCACTGGTCGCCCTGGAGACGACCTTACGGCCTGGGCCGTAACCCGGACGACTACCTGTACGACCTGTACGCAGTATGCAATCACCATGGGAACATGCATGGAGGGCACTACACAGGTAACAACCGTGCACAAGGGCGGTCGTGTCTGGGCTAGCTTTGGGTTGCGAGTCGAAACTGTGTTGCCTGGTTAGTGCGTATATAAAATGAGTTTTATTCACACACTGACGTAGTTCTGCTGTTAGAATTCATACATTGCTAGACACGTTAAGATCATGTGGTTGACGAAGAAGCAACATTTGAACATCCTGGATTGTATCCGTATCTCTCCGCATTCAGCATACTGTAAGAACTCCATTGATGGGCAGTGGTACTGTTTTGATGACAGCGAAGTCCAGACTATGGCTGATGAGGACGTGTGTCAACAGACAGCCTACATTCTGTTTTACCAGAGAAGAGCAACTATTCCTTCATGGTCCGCGAACAGCTCTGTGGCTGGTGAGTGTCTTTACGACTCTGCCTGTAGCATAAACTGCTGTTTTGCAGCCAGCGACACAATAGTGCCATGTAAGTCGCATGCGCCGTGCTTTTGCCTTCAGCGAGGGAGCTGAAAATGCTTTCTCTAAATGTATGTGCTGATTTGTGTTGCTTTGTTTGACTCAGGCTCCACCAGTTCCTCTCTGTGTGAGCACTGGGTTAACCGGCTTCCTGGTAGCAAACCTCCTAGCTTGGCCTCAGGAGCCTCCTCACGGCGGACATCCCTAGCTTCTCTGGCCGAGTCCATGGAGTTTCCCGGAGATCGCAGCGAAGACGACGGTGAGAAGCGCGTTTATGGCGCTTACTGTTTTTTGCACGGTTCTTTATCCTGTTTCTTGTGTATTACTTACACGTTATCGCACCTTTCACAGTGTTTCTTTGTCATGTGGAACTTAAGCAGGCGTTTTACAGCTGGGAACCGTAGACGTGACCCAATTTGGATACAAAGGAGCCATAGAAATTGCAACTGAGCAGTTTTGTGCTCTTGCGGTTGTTTAATTTCTTCATTTGTCAAGTCTAAGTGAATTACACTCTGTTACACTAAATTAGGGCTGTGCACTTTTTTTTTTTCCCCCCTCTCAGCAGTCTCAATAACCGGCTTTCAGTATCTAACTGCAAGTGGCCCCTGTTTAATTGTAGTTAAACAGCCTGTGTGTAAAAACTCCTGGAATATTAGGGAAGCACTGTGAAAGTCATGGTTTTGTTTGTGTGCACGCACTAATAATCTCAGTCTCTAAATGTCAGCAGTTGTCTCTGTGATAACTCTCTGTACTTTCCCTCCTCTAGCACTAACACAGGAATCTGTCGCCTCGCTCAGTTAAGACAAAACGCATGCCGCTGCTCTTTCCATTCAGTCTGGTATCAGCGCATTAGTTTAAATCTCTCTCCCTTTTCATTAAGGAGGATTCTCCACCCGACCCTTTGTGAGAAGCATTCAACGTCAGAGCTTGTCTTCCAGATCCTCCATAGCTAGCCCACTGGCTTTCAGCGAGAACGGGATGAAGCCCTCTTGGTCGTTGTCTGCCAAGCTCCAGCTGAGGTCCAACTCGCCCTCACGCTTCTCTTTAGACTCGCGCTCCTCGCCACCGCTGGAGAGGATTGGAGAGGCCTGCGACGACAAGGTGTCCACGTCATGCTTCGGGAGCTACAGCAGGCATGAGCGCCAAACCGGCAGCAAAGCCCCGCTTGCCATGATGGAAGGAAATAGCAGCGATGATGGAAGCGGTAAAAGGATCACAGACGAGGTCTACTCCAGGGCTCCCTCGGTAGCTGACAAGAAGGGCTCTAAAGGAGAACCGTTGGACAACAACAACCAGATCACTGCTGTGGACCAGAATTTGCACGGCACCCCTTCCAAGGAGACGAGGCACAAGAGCTCAGGAGGCTCTGTGTCAAAGGCAGAGGTGTCTGGTGCCAAAAAGACCTCGACCAAGTCAAAGGGGGATCAAGAGAAGCCATCTAAGAAGCGCCAGAGTACTTCTTCTGCACAAAAGTCTCCATCTTCCCAAGTGTCTTCCAGCTCTCAAGGGAAAGGTGCCAAAGTGAGCAATTTGAAAGAGAAGAGTGACTCTGTCAAGGCCAAAGGCGCCTATTCTGGAACCCCGACGAAGAAGAAAGAGTCTTCCCAGTCCCAGGACGCAGCACCGGCATCTGGAACCACAAAAACAAAGCAGCGTCTGAACCCCACCCCTCAGTCCTCCGCTTCCCCCTCACCCACTGCGAAGAAGAGCTCTTCATCGGTGGACAGGAGCTCCAGCTTGTCATCGAGCAGAAAGAAACTGGCCGAGAGGACCTCTAGCCGAGATTCGACTCATGCCAGCCCCCTGACGGACCGACCCCGAGTGTCGCTGAAGGGTGCAGAAGGAGGTCGGGCTGAGCGGAGACCAGTGAGGAGCTCAAGCAGCAGCTCCTCTCTTACCAGCCTCCGGTCACCCAGCATCTCGTCCAGAGATCTGCGACGGGCCAGCAAGTCCGAAGACAAGGGGCTTTCCTTCTTCAAGAGCGCCCTGAGACAAAAGGAGACGCGCCGCTCAACCGACCTGGGCAAGAGCGCCATTCTCTCGAAGAAGGCGGGTGAGAGGACAGCTAGATCCAGCAGCCAAACCAAGCTCGGTACAGAGGACGGTGAAGGCGACGGAAATTCTTCTCCTGCCTCACTCTCGAGCAAGGCTGCCAGCGAAGACAAGGAGACGCCCAAAACCTCCACCCCTCTGAAACGTTCACTGTTACCTGTAGGCAAGTCCAAGTCTTCCAGTTCTGACGCCATTCTCCCGTCCCCTGTCAATGGGACAAGGCCTCTTGAAAAGACCGCCTCGTCCCGAAAGCTTTCCTGCAGCGTCCAATCCGGGCAACAAAGACGCCTGAACAATAATATTTAAAACAGTAGTTTTGTTATTTTCTGCAATGCAGCTATTTTTTGACGTGCCTAAGATATGTATACACACACTCACATTATACGATACGTGTGTACATGCGTGAGTGAGATTGATATATATATCGCATATAACTTTTATTTTTCTCAAAGAAAATGTGTACATTTATCAGAAGCGCCTTTCTACCTGCCATGGAGCCCCAGTTCGATGGTAAGGTGCGGTGTACGACTTTACTACTGTATAAACTCTGAAAAGGATTGTTCTGACTTAGCACTTTGTATATATATATTGTTCTGTTTCGAACCAGTCGTACTCAAGAGACCGTGTAATAATTTTTTTTTTTTTTTTTTTAATGTTAATCTTTAGTTTCCTGTCAAGAAATCAGTTGTCTTCGTGTTCCTCACCGTACTCGCAACAAGTCGCTACACTTCTACACTTGGTGCTATTTAAAGGGCAACGTCTCTGTGGCGGAACACGGAATTGCAGTCGAGGCTTGACGTGCTAACCCGGCTCACATTTTGAATGTACGTCGTTTTATGCAGAAGGTCAGAAGTAGAACACGTCCTAGACATCCATTAAAAACACTTACTGTAGTACCCCATACTATGGAATAATAAATAAGTGTTCCAGTAGCGTCGCTGCCCTTAGAAGTAAGTGTACGCAGCATTTCCAACTGTAGGCCAATAGCCAGTTTGTAGGAATGAGCGATCTTTTCAACAGTAATTAGACAATCATCTTTGCGGCTTTTTTTTTTTTTTTTTTGTGCGTTTACACTCGAGATGCTGTGCGCGCGCGCCGCTGTCGATCTCAGAGCAGAGGTCAAGGTGTGAAAAATATATTTTTTTTTCGTAATAAGAACCACACAATCATACTCGAGCCATTTCCCTTTATTTATTTATTTTTTTCTTTTTCCATGTTTGCCAATTCAAACGGCAGCAGCATTCATTAGTTTTAGCTCAGCTAGCTTTGACCCAGGGCCACCTCCTTTGTTTATTTTCATACCTTTAATTACGACGTGGATTACCAGTGCAATAGTTTGCAAAACTTTGTAGATGGAAAAAAAAAAAAAATACACACACTATATTCGCTCCTGTATTTAAGAACTATAACATTGAACGTAACGTGTTTTCTCTATAATGATTTTAATGATAAATATTTTATGTATGCAGTCGAGATGACTATGAGGAGAAGAAGAAGAGTTAATGCATTTAATAAGAGGGATATGATATTAAAATGCTGGAATGCTGTGCCATGTCAATTCATGGGATTAATTTTTCCCTTTGGAGTCTTTTTTTTTTTTTTTCTTCCAAGAACGAGTGATTAAATATAACGCCCCACCCCCACCCCACGTCCTAATTTAACGGAGATCGCGCTCATCCGTGTTCTTCCCCCTAAACAATGATCGGCGAAGGTTTTTCCTAAGATCCTAGAGTTATGATGATTTTCAGGAACGATGGCTTGGTCACGTCTGAGGAAGACCAGCACATAGCTTTCGTTAAGCCATGCACGCATTGGTGTCTCAAACAAACCACTCTGCCTTTTCTTCACAATGGTGTCATTTTCATTCATCACTTGGAGTCACAACACGTCCTGCCCCCCCGATACTTTTGACCAATATTTAATAGGACCAAAATCAGTTGATATGACTTTCTAGTATAGTTACTGTTTCTAAACGCTAATCTGTTCTGCTTTACAAGTGACGCTTCACACTGCAGCTCGCTTCAGGTGCACTAATCCACGAGGCTCTTTATACAGTACGGTGGTGGACCGATATGCACATTGGTGCAGATTTCATTCTAGTTTAGTCCTGTTTCTAACTGCAGTTCTTTTCAGGCTGTTTGTAGGATTTTATTTCCATTAGTTTAGTCGCTGGGGGGGGGATACATAAATAAATAAGTAAATCATATTATAAATCTATAATATGGTGGCCTGAGACAAATACAGCATACTGATATGGTACTATTGGTGCATCTCTCTCTCTCTCTCCTCTCTCTCTGTAATTAATAGTCAATAATCTAAGCTTGCGTGTAGCTTTATGTCTGCAAGAACACCCTTTTTTTCAAATCTGTGCACTGAAGATACCATTTGAAGAATTATGGCAAGCAGTATTGCATGATGATGACGACACTGATGCATGCACATAACTATGCAAGTGAATGTTGCGTGAAAAAAAAAAAAGAAAGAAAGAAATCCTGGTTACCGATGTCTCTGTATCTGTATTTCTAAATGTCAGTAATGGAAAGCATGAATTTTTTTTTTTGCATACGTTTCCTAAAAGGTAATGACAGATCATTAAGCATTAGGTTTAACCCACATTCTTTTAAATATCAGGAAATCCTCACGATAAACTTTGGACTTTTTTTTTTTTTTTCTTTGCAGAGTATTTTTTTTTTTTCTACACGTGTACAATTGACCTTATATTTTGTATGTTGAATGTTGTACCACTAATACATAAACTCACTACACACACGCACCATCCCCATGGCTCATGACGCTCTCGTTGTCCTCACCCTTCTTTTTGTTCCACTAATCACAAAGTCTTTCATGTTGTACCACGAGTCCTACATTAAGAAAGCCACTTGCCAAAAGTGCTTTGGACGTTTGTACTTCAGCGAGCGTGGACATTTTTCAACTGTATTAGAAATATCCCAAGTGCACAAATCGAATAACATAACATAGTTATAAACTTTAGGTTAATTTCTAATAACCAGAGAATCTAATTATGATTATAATTAGGGCTGGACGATATGACCGAGATATTTGAAAGCGTTTATTGGTACACGAATTTAACGTTAGAGTTTCATGATACCTAAAAAGTAAATTGAAGGAAAAGGAGGGGAAATAAGTCAACTCGGTCAAAAAGTTTTCAACATCGGCTGCTTCCTTTCAGTGCCGTTTGGTGAAGAAAAGGTTCTTAAAGTGGCATTCCACCATTGGATGTATTCTTTGGCATAAAATACAATATATTTTATGACAACATGACTAGACAGAGAAATCTTTTAGCTTCAAAATGATATATCAAACATAATTTTTTGACAACGACAAGTGTATTAATTTTGCGACCCTTTTAATTTCTGCGCGGTAGTGAAACGTGATGTCATCGGCAGGTTCCCCTTCTTGTGTACCACGTCGCGTGTGACGTGGCACAGATTATCAGCAATGGCGGATAGAACGCGATTTCCACTTGTCGATTGCTGTGCCGATATTCACCATCGACCGTCTCCTTTGGGCATCACTTGCTATTTTCCTTCGCTTCTTTTCCGAAGCTGACAATCGCGTTCTATCCGCCATTGCTGATAATCTGTGCCACGTCACACGCGACGTGGTACACAAGAAGGGGACCCTGCCGATGACATCACGTTTCACTACCGCGCGGAAATTAAAAGGGTCGCAAAATTAATATACTTGTCGTTGTCAAAAAATTTTGTTTGATATATCATTTTGAAGCTAAAAGATTTCTCTGTCTAGTCATGTTGTCATAAAATATATTGTATTTTATGCCAAAGAATACATCCAATGGTGGAATGGCACTTTAAGAGACATCACCGTGCTGATGAAAAGTGTATCGTGGTCTGATTTGTCACGGTTTTGATATATTTCATAACAAGCCAGCCCTAGTTATAATTATTGGCTCCTGTGAAAATTATTGTATGAAGTTCTTACTCCTGGTGTAGACACTGGACTTGAGATATTATCCTATGGAAAAGGCTGCAGACAGCATCTTCATGTAATCTACACTACTTAAGGCGATACACGTTTTGGCTGTAAGTACCTCAAAATTTTCATCTACTTGTAAAAGGTTGACCAAAAGAGATCAATTATAATATTTGAAGAAGAAAAAAAAAAAAAAAAGACGTTACTGTTCTGTTGCATGAGAATGGCTCAGTGGCTTTGTTAATTTATTTGTACATTGTGTTAAATGTGTATGCACTTTTAAGAAGATTTTTAACTTCTTTTTTTGAAGATTATGTTTATTTGAGGAAATCATTTGTATTCATGACATTGGTTTGCCAATGTAAGACAAATGTAATTAAAAGACAGGCCTACATTAAGAGGTCGGAGATCAAACTGGTTTTTCATAGTTTGCAGTCTTTATTTGTGTATATACAGCGTTTTCATCCTCACATGTATTTTACTGTATGATCTGAAGTGGTCCACCAGATGGAGCTTCTTCCCCGTCTTGTTTCAGTTGTGTGTGTGTGTGTGTGTGTGTGGGGAAGGTTGCTGGTTTGCAAGCGTATAGTCTTAAATCTTGTTTAAAAAACCGTGGCATGGTGTCAGCATAACACTGAATAATATATGAAGAGATCAGAAGAACTCGCTTCTCTCCATCAATCATCTTCATGCAGAATTTTTCCACCAGCTCAGGAATTACATATCGGATAATTGGTTGATCCTGATGTACAAGTAATGTGAAGTAAAGGTCTTTCTTTCTTTTTTAAAAATTTTTTAGCTATCGCTCTGTCTGTCCATCTGTAAACATTTTAGTTTCTGGAGCATAACTCAAAAACTACTAGGAATTTTTTCACGAAACCTGACAGTTATGTTAAGTAACTAGAGGAGTTGTGCCTTTTGACATTTTGGGATTTCTGAGATTTTTTGGTTTAAATTATTATTTAAAAAAAATGTTTTTTCTGTATTTCCATGGCAACCAATTCAACTTAGAAAAATTTGGAGTGGGGATTCGTGTGGGGGCCGGGGGGATACGTCGTCATCTGATGACTCTTGTTTTATTATTCCCAGCAAATTGGTGCTTGCTTCTCCATGAGCACCAACTTTAAATTAAGTTCTCTTTGACGCCTTCGTTCTAAAGACGCATCATATAAGAGCAAGCTGATGTTTTTCTTTTTCTCACCTTTACAGATTTCTGACATCTATACATGCGTGTTGCGGAGGCTGGAGGTTATCATTAGCAGGTTTTTTTTTTTTCATGACTTCAGGGTGTTGAGAAAGAAGTTTGAAAAATGAGTTTCTGTCATGTTGCATCTCTTCATTAGCCTGGCAAGCCAGACTAAATGTGAATATTTAGTCTGGCCTCGATCCGTAGACATTTCCGAAGCGGGTAGGAGGAACAACCCGCTGTCTTTCAAACTGTCTCTGTGCGTACAGGCCAACGCTCTGACCAATCAGCGCAACAGTGACTGTGACGTAGTTAGAGCGACAGAAAGCAGTGGGGGAGGCCTTGAAATAAATAATTTTTCAAAATGCGTATTAATTAATAAACATGTTCTAGATATTAAGAAGTTTGGAGATAATGACCACAAGTTTGGAGTCTGTACCACATACACATTTTTTTTTCCAAGTGTTTTTCAAGGGTTTGCTTAAACTGTTTTTGAGAGTTTTTATTTAGTGGTGTTTGGTGAAATAATTTCCCTTACATTTAAAATAACGGGAAAATAAGAAACTATCAAAAAGTAATGTTTCAAAGCTGTTTATTAATTCTTCGTACTGCACAAACTAGCCCCATCCTTTTGGCTACGAGCGGAGCCAGCTGGTAGATCAGACTTTTGCCATAGCCGGTCGGCAAAACAGCGAAAACGTCCTTCTTGAAAAGGAATGAGCGGAGAGCCTCTTCCTGCTCATGTTTCAACAAAAACTCCAAGTCTAATTCTTCTAAAACTGATTCCAAAGCGGAGTCAAACACGCGCTGTTCACTAGCCCGTAGCCATCTTTCCTGCTGCGCTTTCTCCAGCGTCGCGCAGCTTTGTCGTCACTCCTGCAAAAGCCCGCCCAAAGAATCCAAACAAAAACGTTGCGTTGTGATTGGCGGGCACGATTTGATGCCCGGGGTGTTTTTGTTTATATGGTGCGAGGCTAGACCCACTCGCTAGGCAAAAAATATTTTTGCCCGCTAGGTGGGTGGGTCTAGTTTACTAGGCTATCTCTTCATGTCAGTTGATGGGATGAAATTTAAGAGCGAACTCATGGATTCTCTGTAATGTCACTGTTTCAAGTTAGCGCATGATATTTTTAGGGATTTTAAACCTTGTAACTTTTTTGTAAACTGTGCTAATCAAACCGTCAGATAAAATTCTGCCTCAATCCCCATCCCGCATGTGCACCACTGAGATATCGCCACACACTCGTATCGCTTTTCAGCTCTCTTGGGTTCTAACAGTCTCCCTTCTCTGCTTCTCGCAGCCAGTAGCCACTCCTCCCTCCCTCATCTCTCCACCTAATCATCCCTGAATCCTGCCATTAGCTCCATTCAGCCTCACTGTGTACAGCAGACGGATGATGTTGGTGATTAGGCCCGAGTCCCTCAGAAACCATTATCCCAGCGTGATCTCTACTCTCGCTCCTTCCTTCTCTTTACTGTGACACTGCTCACCTTCAAACCTCTTCAGGAAGCCCTTGGTAAATGAGAGCATCTCTTCACACATTGCTTGATCAAACATTTCCAGTGAGAGAGAGAGCCTCCATTCTTCCATCCATCCTTCTATCTGTCTATCTGCCCACTTATGGAGCAGCACATCCATATGTGCTTGTTGAACATCTCTGTCAAGATTAATTCCCCCTTTGCTGTGATGAGCAGCTCCACTCTTCTGGGAAGGCTTTCCACTAGACTTTAGATTTGTGCCCCAGTTCATCCCAAAGTGGCGTTGAGGTCAGAGGTCTCGGGTTCTTCCACTCCAACCATAACACACCATGTCCTCATGGAGCTTGCTTTGTGCACAGAGTTATTGGAACAGGTTTGGGCCTCTTGCTTCCAGTGAAGACAAATTGTAACACTATAGAAGACTTTCAGTGACATCACAGATCTTTTGTTTATCATGCAGCGTCTGCCATACTGCTGGGTAAACAAAGAAACGGCCGTGAGAGTTAATAATGAAAATCGAGATGACTGCAGTCAGTACAGTCTCTCTGAAATGATAAATGTATTTTTATACCAGCAGATCACGTTACATCCAAAAGCTGAAACATGCAGGCATCATAGATCCAATATAATTTACCCACAAACGTATTTATTTATTTATTCATTCATTCATTCTGCACACTTCTCTCTCTGTGTGCGTGCGCATGCTTTTTCACTGCTTCAGATGGATGAAATGCAGAGGAGGAATTTTGCTGTGCTTGAGTTCACATTTGACAAATAACAAAAAAAAATAAAGGCTGCTGCTTCTTAATTTAACCACAAATGTATTTATTCCACTTGAAAAGTGTTCGGCAAACCAGCTACTGGATTTGGGACACTACGACATCCTGAATTATTTAGTAATTGGGACTTCTAAATCCACCAGAGATGCTAAAGGCAGACAAAAGTACAGATGCCTACCGATATTTTAAGGCAGGTGTCATGCCGGAATGTTGTGGGAAATTCCTGATAAAGAAAAATACCTTATGACAAAGGTAAGCTCAAACACTGACTTATAATAGTAATACACAACCCAGGGCCTAGATCTAGCATATTATATGGTGTTTAGCCTCATCTACATTATCAGTGCATAACAAACATGCTGCTAGTCTCACCAAGCATGAGGTCTAATAAAATATATTGTGTCCAAAACCTACATCCAGATACACACTAACACTGCACAGAGCTTTCACACTAACCTGATATAAAATGTTCTCCACACACACGGGAATGTTTTTATCATTCAGTCTTCCTGTTTAACTGCAGCTCGCCATTTCTCTCGTCTTTTTGGGTTCACCAGGAAGTGGTGAAAAGTTAAACCAGGCTTATCTCCACATCTGTTATTACATCCAAAAGCACTACAGGACTCTGGCATTGTTCTTTTAGATGTAACTTCTACAAGTTTATCTGTAGATGTTTTACTGAATTGGGCTTACAATCACTCACGTACACTTGTGCTGGTCGCTGGGAAACACAAAGCTTGCCCGGCAACATGGCCACGTAAACAAATCTGCAGTTACGATGATGCCATTTGAAAGTCCTCTATAGTGTACAAAGACCTTCTAGACCATTATGTGATTAAAACTAAATGGCAACAGTTTGGGGAAGAATCACATTGTGTCCACATACTTTTGACCATATAGTGTATCTTGAACAAGACTGAATAATGTTTGTTTATCATGGAGGCGAAAATGTACTCCAGGCGTCCAGTCAAGGGCAGGAGAATGCTGAACCAATGAAAACAATGTGTAGAATACTGATCACCTGAATCCTCCCGCGCCTGTGCGTTTGCCCTCAAGCTTGTGTTACGGGCAAATAGCACACTGATCTCATTAGCAAGTGAGGTGGGGGGGGACAGCAAAAGCAAGGAAACAATGTCATAAAATTGCACAGAAATTTTGGAAACATCACCATCGGCCTTTAGTGATGAAATATTCAATTCAATATCCTTTGTTAGAAGAATAACACGCGTTCCCTCTTATCTGTCCTGGAGCTTTAGGCCAGAGCAGCTGTTCAGTACTCGTATTAGTTTTCTGGTTTGACTGTGATGTGAAGAGATGATCATCATCTACTATACTGGTGTAGAAACAATGGTACAACTTAAAAAAAAAAAAGCTATGTTTGTAAATCTATTTTTACACTGTTTTGCAAAACTACTGAAGAAATCGTGAGCCTCTTGAAATTCCTTAAACCTACAGTAATAATTGCCCCAAACCCAAATTTAAATACCACTCCAATGCCAAAACTAAATATCCTGCTGACCTCTAATCGCCCCAAAGCCCAAAGATAAATTCCTCCTTAACCCCAACGTCTCTAAAATGCCCCTGCACCCAAACACAAACTAAACACCTCTGTGAATGTTAAATCATCTAAAACAAAAAGTAAAGACCCTTATAATCTCTAACTGGCTGCTAATTGCACCAAATACCAAAAGTAAATGTTTGTGTGGCCTCAAACTGCCCCAAACCAAAAAATAAACATTCCCCAAACACAAGATTTAATTACCCCAAATCCAAATATAAATAACTTCCTGCTTGTTAATTTCCTCTCAAATAAAGATAATTAATACACCAGTGACTTCTGATTGCCTGAAACCCAAACAGAAGTTCCCTCCTCTGACTGTTAATTGCCCCAAAAGCCTAAAATAAATATACCTGTAAACTGTAATTTCCACAAACCCAAATATAAACGTAATTCTTCATGTTGAGTGTGCGAAACAATCGGCCAGCATTGAAGATTTATGTTGCAACACACTCGTGGTTTCTGGAGGACCTGCACTATGTAGTTTAATATTTGCCCCCCTACTGAAACGTTGTGGAGTTTTAAATTGCTCTTACTTTAACACTAAAAGTTGATCTGATATACCCAGAAAATGTATTACTCGTCGGACAATCCTAAGCTAGGTTTCCATTTTAGATACTAAAACGTTGACCCTAGTGTAAATTAGGCTTGTTTCGATAAGGGTTGTTTTACAATCAGGGTACAAAGTTTGTGTCACAGGGGTCCAAAATTCAAATTGATTCAAACTGGTTCTTGTACCAGTTTTTAAGTGAAGGACAAGTTAAAGAACAGATTTCAGGTAATCTTTTGACGTGTGTATGGTAGTTTTGTGTAATCTGCTATAAGATAAAGAAGATTAAGTGTAGCTTTAAGCAGGGCTGGGAGAAACAAATGAAGTGATTCTTGGAGACGACTTTTTTTTTTGACAATTCAGAATCCACTACTTCCATAGTGCTTTTAAATATAAGGCTGTAAGCTTTGTGTTAGTTGTCTCTAATATTTATGTCCCAATATCTTGACCACATTTTAGGATGAAAATAATCATTTTAGATATGTTATTTTATATTGAAAAATTAGCTGTCTCGGAGAGGACATTTTTTTTGACACAGTTACTAATTTGATCAAAATAGTCTGAAAACTTACTGGCATTCAACATTAAAACTTAACTATGTTTCCAATGATATGGAACCAAATGTGTGTTTTATGGTATAAAGAATGATGTAAGTGCATCCCTTTTGGAGCTACCTGTGGTCAAAATAGCACTTTTTCTAAATGACACGAGTAATTTTGCTAAATATGACATATATTGCCATACATTCACCAAAAATAACGTTATCACCAAATTTTTTTTTTTGCATGATAAATAGAGCGATCACAGGGCTACAATAAACAACCAAGTTTATTTAGTCAAGCCTTTTGATATTGAAGATAATAAGTGTTAAATGTGATTTTTAGCTTGCGTACCCTGATTGTAAAACAACCCATATCAAAATTTTGTGTTTGGTACAGTACCTGGCAAGGTTTGAACGGTAATGGGATTAGTTCGGTACCAATGCAATAGATCAATAAATATTCATACAACTGATAATTAATAAACATCAAATGTTATATTGTTTAAACACTGCGCTAAATGAGTGGAAAACATTGACTTCCTGCTTCTGTCTGGGTGATGGGTGTAGAAAGAAGGATTTATAAGTAGCTACAAATGTGACTGAGGTCATTTCTATAGCCTTGTCATTCTTTCATTCATGAATCCTTCATTAAGGAGTAGACTGCTAAGTAGGCCAAGGCTACATCCACATGAATGTTTTAGATTTAAAACGATCTCGGATGAAAACGCAGATCACTTGAGCGTTCATGTACGCTGGGCTTGGGCGTGCTGGTATAAAACCATTGATGCAGTTTGTTTTCTTCTAGGAAAGGGTCACGTGATAGGAGTGTGACGAATCAGGGAAGGATACGTCATGACTGATGAGACCTAATCAGGACATGAACGTGGGTGTCTGCGTCATCGTTTCCAAACGTCTCCATTTTCACCCATTAACCAAACTTTTCAAACTAAAACAGGACCAGGAGCATTTCCAAAAGTGTCTGGGATTTCTTTTTTTTTGGGGGGGGTCAGAAAAACTCTGGAGTAGTGTGGACACCGGATGTAAACGTAGCAAAAGTGATGCATTTTAAAAATAAAATCTATTAATGTGGATGTAGCGTAAGAAAACAAACTGCAGCCTTGCCACTATAATCACAGTGGCTGGTTGCCTGCCAGGTTACCTCATGTAACATCAGGTCAGCTAAGCTTACTTTAGCTGGATTCAAGATGTGAAATATTGTGAATAATCTAACCGTGGACAAAGTTTGGTACCAGTAATCGAGTCCGTCTTATTTTCCGTTTATTTATGTGATCATCATGTACACCTTCCATTCCTGGAATTCTTTGTACAAATCAGTTGTCATATTTTATGCTTCATTATGCACCATACATTTTCAGTGGGAGGCAGCAGGCCAGTTTAGCACCTGCACACTTTCACTATGAAGCCATGCTGTTGTATCACATGCAGAATGTGGCTTGGCATTTTCTTGCTGGAATAAGCAAGAACGTCCCTGAAAAAGATATCATCTGGATGGCAGCACATGTTGCTCCAAAACCTGCATGTACATTTCAGCATTAATGGAGCCTTCACAGATGTGCAAGTTACCCATACCATCACAGATGTTGGTTTTTGAATTTTGTGCTGCTAACAATCTGGATGGTCCTTTTTCCTCTTTAGCCCAGTGGACACTATGTCCATGATTTCCAGAAACAGTCTGAAATGTGGACTTGTCAGACCACAGCACACTTCTCCACTTTGTGTCAGTCCATCTCAGATGAGCTCGGGCCCAGAGAATTCAGCAGAGTTTCTGGATGATGTTGATATTTGGTTTTTGCTTTGGAATTCTGGACTACTTTATACAAATTGGGAAGTTTGTACATGAAATGTTTCGTTAGCTTAGATGTATTGCCTCCTCCCACCACATGACCTGAGGCACCGTTTGCACAAAGGGTTTGTAGAAGGAGACTCCACATCTCCATCATCTCCAAGGCCCGCTCACTCAGAGAGCCTTGTTTCTCAGCAAGTTTCAGCAACCTAATGTCACTAGTTCGCTCAGCAGTCGCCGAATCCATAGCGTCTTTCCAAACTTGGCTAGATAACTCAAAGCAGTGTGGCAGGTCAGAGGAAGAGCTCTTTATTGTTAGTGTTAGATTTACGCCATGCCAACAAGCTGCTAGCTTGAAAGAGCGAACTCTTAAAAATGCATTTCAAAATATTGTGAAAAAAGTGATGAAATGTAGTAACGTTAACTACCGAAATTTGTGAAATGATACCATACTGTTTCAAATGTCAAATTGACCAATAAGTGGAACAACTCCAGCGTGATTCCACTCAAACCATGGAGAGAGAGAGAGAGAGAGAGCGCTATGGTCGATTCTCCACTTCCACTCCACAAGGCTGCTTGAAAGTGGCAATCACCTGATTTGAGGATGTCATTCACTTGTGTTTGTCATGTCCATGGTTCTGTCTTCTCGCTTGATAATTTCACTTGCCCACAGTAAAGCGGGTTACTACTTCTTCTGTTCTTCACCTGCTTTTATCCCCTTTTATTCCTCTTCCTTCCCTGACTTGGCTCTGGAGAGTGCAGGGGAACTTCGTAAGAAAATCGATATTAATTGATTCTTTCAATGCTGGTGTTAGGGACACCTCTGTTCACTGCTCAGCAGTGGAAGAGTGAGATGGAGGGAGCGTTCGGCTTAACGTGTGTGTGTTTTGAGCTTGTTAAAGGTTACCAACGTGGTGTGTGTGTGGTTTATGTTTTGTTTTTTAAGCAAATTATCAAAGAGGCTGTGCAAGTGCTTACAGCCTTGTGAAGAATGATGACAGACTGTGTGGTTCTACAAAATAATCCACACCAGAGTGGTGTGATGTGGCACAACTTAAAGCAGAAGTGGATTATTTTTGTGTTATTCTGCTTATACAGCACCGATTTGGCAATGGTTGATTACATTCTTAATTTATTAAAGAATGACGCCTTAGATGTTTTCAGTTTTTTTTCCTTTATTATTATTAATTAAGCCACTTCATGCCGTAAAGTAATGATGGATGTCGTATCTCTTTACTTAGTTGAGCGGTTCTTGACATAATGTGTGTGACTACAGTTGTTGAATAGGGCGATTTTAAAGGGTATTTTTATTATTTACTATTTACTGTTTGATCTCAAACACATTACGAAGGTAAGAAACTCCTCCACTAATTAACTTTTGACGAGACACACCTGTTAATTGAAAAGCGTTCCAGGTGACGACCTCATGAAGCTGGGTAAGGTAACGCCGATAGTGTGTAAAGCGTCAAGGTAAACGGGACTTTTCAATACTTTGAAGAATCTAAAATATGAAACATTTAGTTTAACGCATTTATAATTCCATATGTGTTCCAGATGTTATTTCATAGTTTTGATGTCTTCAGTATTGTTCTGCAATGTAGAAAATAGTCTAAATACAGAAAAACCTATGAATGAGTAGAGTAGGGGTGTACAAACTTTTAACTGGTGATGATAAACTGTCTCTCTCTGGAAAAAACGCACCTTGTCATTTTTACAGAGAAAGCAGAAAAAGTAAACAACTCTGTGCTGGGAAACTTTACAAAGCACCATGACTGTTCCAAAGTGCTGACACCTGAGACGCCTTCCATAAATGTTAATGATAAAATGTCTTCTAACGGGGGAAAAAAAAACTTCACCACATCAAAGATTATACTTTTTACTTTGTTAAACAACTCATTTTAAAAAATCTGTTGATTATCAGTGTTAGATTATGTTGAGCATCCGCTGTACAAATTCCTGTGTATGAGCTGTTACTATAGAAACAATAATATATTAGAACAAGCTCATTAATATAAACCTGTCATCCATCCATCCATCCATCCATCCATTATCTGTAGCTGCTTATTCTGTGCAGGGTCGCGGGCAAGCTGGAGCCTATCCCAGCTGACTACGGGCGAAAGGCGGGGTACACCCTGGACAAGTCACCAGGTTATCACAGGGCTGACACATAGGTGGGGTTTACATTAGACCGTATCAGCGGATCATCAGATTAACGTTTTTAAAATGATTAGCGTGCACACAGCAACACCAATACACGATTCGCGTGCACACAGCAACGCCAATACACGGATACGCTCGGCTCCGCAGGCATCCTGCGCTCCAAATCACTCCGCCCTGAACAGCGAGTGCCCTCTGGAGGGTGCGCACTCCGGCCCTGCGCAGCTCACAGAACGCGCGAGTGAAGCACACGAGCAGTGATTCGGGACTGAGCCGCTGTGTGTGTGATCTCCGTGCATATCGGGCATGCGCGTCACTTACCACTTGCAAGTGGAAGGATGGCAAGCCTAAAGACAATCATAACTACACAATGGGCAGTATTTGCATCAGTATTTGCAGTATTTTCATACTTTTATACTCTTTAATGAAAGGTGATACAAGGCGGAAGTCTGTGCCGTTTTTCAGCAGTCGCGTCACAGTGACGTTGTCCAATGATGATGCCAGCTAGAGATCAGCACAGCGTATCCGCGTATTCTCAATGTTTACACAGCACCGGACCAGACACGATCTGGATTGAATACGTGGACCCTGGCGGATTCCCGTTTCCCGGTGTTTCCAGGCGTTTCCAGGCGTTTTAATGTAAACGGACAGTGCATCCGCGAAGAAAACAAGACAGATACGGTCTAATGTAAACTTGGCCATAGAGACAAACAACTATTCACACTCACATTCACACCTACGGTCAATTTAGAGTCACCAGTTAACCTAACCTGCATGTCTTTGACTGTGGGGGAAACCGGAGCACCCGGAGGAAACCCACGCAGACACGGAGAGAACATGCAAACTCCACAGAGAAAGGCCCCCCCATCAGCCACTGGGCTCAAATCCAGAACCTTCTTGCTGTGAGGTGACAGTGCTAACCACTACACCACCGTGCCACCCATGTCATTCATCTTCTAGCCAAAGCTACTGTCTCAGCTGATCGGTTATACAGAAATAATGCTCATCTGACCACTTCTGACCAATCAGATCAGAGAATCCAACCAAGACTAATATTTTCTACTCTTCTTTATCCTTCCTCATGCTGTTTCCAGACTTTAGTCACAGGTTCTACTTTGGAACAGTAGCCACGTTAACCATTTTATCCCACTTTATACCACAGTGCTGTTGGATTCTTCAGTCTCCTCACTCAGAAGGTGTCGATTAATGTTCTTTAACAGCATGAATCATATGAATGAGCTTGTTCTAAAAACATTTATTATTTCTACACTAACAACTCATTCAGTGGGGCTCCACATCATCAAAGCCTACTAATACATGGAATAAAAAAAAAAGTTTTATTTCAGAAAGAAAACCAGACAGTCATTAATATGATCAGAGAATCTTCAGGACGTTGCTTTGCTTTGTGGTTTCTTGGTAACCTGAAAAGCTACGTTTCTTTCTTTGGCTTATTAATTTCAAGAGGAAAAAAAAAGAATCTGGTGAGGAAACGACTGTTTAGAGATATTCACGGACATTCAACAAAGTTACATATAAAACTATAAAAAGTATGACGTGTCTTTCAATAAATTAAACACGGTCATCAAGGGCAAATGGCTTTGATATACATGGAATAACACTGTAGTGGAAACTGCTCCACTTCCGAATGGATCCTGATCACATGACTCCATCTTGACACTTCCACAAGACCGCTTGAATGCTAGAAACCTGTTCAAGTTTTCTTTCGGGAAAAACACTAGCCGTCAAAGTGGGGTCACTTTTTAAAAAGCACAAACAACAAATGGCACTTTTTTTTTTATTTTATTTTATATTGTTCCTGTACTGATGTGCTGGTAATTTCTGTTTTTATCTTCTCGCTCATTTCTTACCTATAATTAATCATGTCATGTATAATTGCTGATTGTGTCCAAGATCCACTATGTGGATGATTCACTTTGGAAGACACTATCTACTGCTATCGTTAAATATAAATACTGAAATACAGGCAGAAAAATATGCAGATCCTGACTGAAACGAGTGCTTCCAATGCCATGTATTTTTCACAAGCCAAACTGTTCCTTCCCTCATCTGGCACCAGTTGACCCCCACTTCCCCAAGGCAACTTAATCTGAGTCTCTGCGGAAGATGTGCAGAGCAAAATGGCAGTGGACACTCACCAACCAGAGCACATCTCCAGATAAAGAGGATCGGATCGCACTCTCCCCTCGGCTAGGACGGGGTTAGTTGGGTTGACAGCTTGGAGATTGATGTCTGTGATCCTCTTGGCTCAGTGCAGTCAGCCAGGCAGAAAAGTGTTGGACAACATAAGTCGAGCAAGACTTGAACTGGGAGCATGAGATTCTGGACATTGTCGACTCTCCCTGCATGAGTTTTCAGTGCAGTCCATCAAACAGAAAGCACACTTGAGCAAAACACAAGAAAAATGGCATGTTCCTGAAGGTATTGAGGAGACCTGCTGGTGTAATTTCCTTTTGTTTCCCTGTCAGATCCTATCTATTAAAACAAACACGGAGATGAACTGGTGCAGAAACAAAAGCACACTGTTTGACCATAATTCCTATCTGAACAGATCCAAACCCCCTGACTTTGATTTTTAATATAGATTCGCAAGCTCGTGAATTCGACCGCAGAACTTGATGGCACGATGCCACTGGTTTATCATGCACCTTTCTGGGTGGGTTGTTCCAAGATAATGTTACTCAATCAATGCCTCGCTGCATCTAAATGCCATTATCCATGTTAATGATTTCCACTGGTCTTTAAAGCCTGGATTGTAATTTCAAGACGGATAAACGGGCTTCTTTGTCGGTACTTAAAGGCTATTGCTATATTATATGGCCAAAGTATGTGAACATCTGACCTTCACTTGACCTATATGCTCACCAGCCACTTTAACAGGAACTGGTTGTTGATTCTAAGACTCCTGTTCTTGGCTGCAGGAGTGGAACCCAATGTGGTCTTCTGCTGTTGCATGCTGAGATGCTTTTCTGCTCACCACGGTTGTAAAGAGTGATTATATGAGTTGCTATATCCTTCCTGGCAGCTCGAACCAATCTGGCCATTTTCCTCTGACCTCTCTTATCAACAAGGCGTTTGTTTCCACCCAACTCACTCGATGTTTGTTTTTTTGTTTTTCGCACCATTCTGTGTAAACTCTAGAGACTGTTGTGTGTGAAAACCCCAGGAGATCAGCAGTTTCTGAAATACTCAAACCAGTCCATGTGGCTCAAACCACTGCCACAGTGAAAGAAAGTCACACTTTGAGATCACAGTTTCTCCCATTCTTATGTTTGAAGTGAACATTAACTGAAGCTCTTGATTTGTATCTGCATGATTTGATGTATTGTGCTGCTGTCAAGGGATCGGCTGATTAGAGAACCGCATCAAACAGCAGGTGGATGGGTGTACCTAATAAAGTGGCCAGTGAGTGTATGTACTTGTTGAACATCCATTCCAGATTTTATTTTTCCCTCAGAAGGCTTTCCACTAGATTTTGGGGCGTCGCTGTGGGTATGTGTGTTCATTCAGCTACAAAGAGCATTAATGAGATCAAACACCGATGATGTGTAAGGAGGGTCTAGTTCCAGTTCATCCCGAAGGTGTTCAGGTCAGGGATCAGTGCAGGACACTCGAGTTCTTCCACTCCAACAGGGGCAGTACAGGGGCATCATCATGCTGGAACAGGTTTGAACCTCTTGGTTCCCGTGAAGGGAAATTGTAATGCGACAGCATCCAGAGACATTCTAGACTTCCAGTGTTATGGTAACATATTGGTGAAGAACCACGTATGGGTATGATGATCAGGTGTCCACTTACTTTTGGCCATACTGTGTGTTTTTCTCTCAGACTTTGCTCGATGTAGAGCTGATAGTGGTTGGATCAGGGGGTTCTGCACTGATGTATTAGTGGCTCTTTTGATCAGTAATCAAATGAAGCGGTGTGCAGTGCTGATGTTCGGGCTCTGCTCTACACCAGATGAGCCTCACTCATTAGATCAAGCCGGCGCTGGCTGTAGATCAAATGTCATCAGCTGCTTGGGGAGGCAAACAGAAATCCTGTCAATTTTCTTTCTCTCTCTCTCTCTCTGTGTGCATGTAGATGAAAAGCATGAGGTGGACCTGCTTTTGATCAGCTTTACAGATGACATGACAGTAGATGTCTCTTGCTTTGACAGAGTCACGAAACCAGAGTCGCTCCAATCACATCTCTCAATTAGGTGGGACTGGAGCTCAATATTAGTGTCCGATATATCGTTTGACGACAGGATTAATATAACACCAATGTTAAACTCTGTGTCTTTCCCTTTCTCTTGGTATACATCTCTGCCATGCTTTGTTTATCCTGTTGTTTTTTTTTTTTTTTCAAATTCTTATTATTTTATTGCTCATCCATTTCTCCTCCTCCAGTCTAGGCTATATCTCAGCTCATCCTGTGGGTCAGGATGAGCACATTGCAATAATGTAATATTACAGGCCTGCAGTTAGCCCTTTTACACAGATAACCACATATTTTTACTCAGCCCTGTGTGATAAATGAGGTAATTATGGTCCACACACTACAAAACAACAAATAACATGCAGCCTCCATTTGGTGTTGCAAACTTTAAAGCTGAACCTTTACCCTTTCTTTTCAGAGTGCAGTGCAACGGGGCAGACAATGTTTTATTGGACAGAAGTTATGGCAAAGAAAGAGAAAGAAATGCACTCCCTTTTATCATGATGCATTGCTCCTAAAGTTCTAATACAGGACCGAAAAACCAGATGCCCTCATAAGAAGCTGCCTCACCATTATTTATTTATGGATAAATTTGTTCAGACCGTGTTAATATTTCTCAGAGCTTAGGAACAGGAAGTAATATCCATGTCGTTCCTTTGTTTTTATTATAAAACGTCAGAATGATGTAGGTGATTTATCATACTCATAGTTAGACATTCATCTAATTTTATAATATTTCAGACAGAAAAATAGATGAACTAGCTGAAAGGGTGATGTTAAAATTATTTATTTTGACAGCTAGTTCTTGCTGTGTGTGTGAGAGAGAGATTTGCATAGAGATTTATTTGAAGAAATGTCCAATTCTATGATATTTAAAGTTGCTTGGTATTCGATAGCAGTGCAGTGTTCATTTAAACAGAGTGAGCTACGCTGCTTTAAATGTTCAGTAGTTTCTAAACCTAAACTTGGCTGATGTTAGGATTCTTGGCTCTTCTCATGGCACGACCCTGTGGAAGGTATGGGATAGCTTGTGCTGTTTAAAACCCTTTAAACGTAGACACTCAAAATGCAAATGTAGCCCCATTTCCTGTTAATGACTATATCGTCAGCCCCTTCCTTCCCAGTGCTTTGGCATCATAAATATCACCTGCAGCACTTCTGGAAAGTAAATTGGTACTTTAATAGATTTGTCAGCAAGTGGGATTTCTCATTACTTTTATAAAGATGCAGCTGCCGGCTGCTTTACTGCAGCCACAAGAAGAACGAGAGCGAGTGACCTACACAGATACACAATAAATCAACCCATATTAGCTCTGTCATACTTACCTTTACCTTAGCTTTACATGTCCCCCCCGGAAGAAATAATTAAATCAATAAAACCCCCTGAAACAACAGCAAAAAGCTTCACTTAATTACTATATTTTGCTTACCTTAACGTGTTCTACATTATTGTTTGCAAATTACAGTAGTTGCAATCACGTCCAGTGTCTTGCGAAAGTATCCATCCTCCTTGGTGTTTGTCCTGTTGTGTTGCATTACAAGCTGGAATTAAAATGGATTTTTGGGGGTGTTAGCACTATTCAATTTACACAACATTCCTACCACCTTAAAGGGGCAAATTGTTGTTTTATTGTGACACAAACAATAATTAAGATGAAAAACAGAAATCTGGAGTGTGCATAGGTATTCACCTCTCCCCCCCCCAAAGTCAATACTTTGTAGAGCCACCTTTTGCTGCAATTACAGCTGCAAGTCTCTTGGGGTATGTCTCTATTAGCTTAGCATATCTTTCCTCAAGGCAAAACTGCTCCAACTCCTTCAAGTTAGATGGGTTGTGTTGGTGTACAGCAATCTTAAGGTTGTGCCACATATTCTCAGTTGGATTGAGGTCTGGGCTTTGATTAAGCCATTCCAAGACATTTAAATGTTTCTCTTTAAACCAATCCAGTGTAGCTTTAGCAGTATGTTTAGGGTCGTTGTCCTGCTGGAACATGAACCTTCGTCCCGGTCTCAAACCTCTGGCCGACTCAAACAGGTTTTCCTCCAGAATTGCCCTGTATTTAGTGCCATCCATCTTTCCTTCAGTCCTGACCAGCTTTCCTGTCCCTGCAGATGAAAAACATCCCCACAGCATGATGCTGCCACCACCATGCTTCACTGTAGGAATGGTGTTCTCAGGGTGTTGGGTTTGCGCCACACATGGCGTTTCCCATAATGGCCAAAAAGATCAATTTTAGTCTCCTTTGACCAGAGAATCTTCTTCCATGTGTTTGGGGAGTCTGCCACATGCTGTTGGGCAAACTCCAAACTGTTTTCTTAAGCAATGGCTTTTTTTCTGGCCACTCTTCCATAAAGCCCCACTCTGTGGAGTGTACAGCTTAAAGTGGTCCTATGCACAGATACTCCCATCTCCATTGTGGATCTTTCATGTTTTTGTTGCATCTCTGATTAATGCTCTCCTTGCCCGGTCTGTGACTTTTGGTGGGCAGCCTTCTCTTTTGAGGTTTGTAGTGGTGCTGTGTTCTTTCCATTTAATGGTGCTCTGTGGGATATATAAAAGTTTAGGATATTTTTTTATAACCCAACCCTGATCTATACTTCTCCACAACTTTGTCTCTGACCTGTTTGGAGGCTCCTTGGTTCTCATGTTGCTTGCTTAGTAGTGTTGCAGAGTCAGGGTCCTTCCAGAACAAGTTGATTTATACAGACATCATGTGACAGATCATGTGACACTTTGATTGCACACAGGTGGATCTTAATCAACTAATTATGCGACTTATGAAGTGAATTGGCTGGAGCAGCTCTTATTTAGGGGTTTCATATGAAAGGGGGTGAATACCTATGCACACTCCAGATTTCTGGGTTTTTTTTTCAGCTTAATTATTGTTTGTCACAATAAAACAACAATATGCACCTTTAAAATGGTAGGCATGTTGTGTAAATCAAATGGTGCTCATCTTCCCAAATTCCCTTTTAATTCTGGCTTGTAATGTGACAAAACAGGACAAACACCAAGGGGGATGAATACTTTTGCAAGACACTGTACCCATATAAAACGGACTACATGCGTCATGGAAAATTGCATCTACCAATCAGATGATGTCGAGTTAGTTGCTGTGAATAAAATACTTTGTGATGTGCCACCTCAAGCAAGTAACCTAAATGCCTTCACTGTTTTCAACAGTTAAGTAACTGAGAAGTGACTCAAACCAACTGAAAAGAATGTCCTGGAGCTATGACTCTAATCTTTGGCAGTCAGTTAGGTAACGTAATCAGTTTTCACTTATTAAAGGTTAGGAATGTTTTACAAATTCCCACACCCAGGACAAGTCTATCAGGATCTGCTACTGTCTCCTGAACATACAAACTTTAATCCAGTCAACTTTCATCCAGTGGCCTTTAGTTGTCAGTTCATGAGTCACTTTTGCTCATGATTATTTTTGTTAGTGATGAGAGAGTTGATAATGTTCAGATATGACATGACCAAGAGTAAATGGACACCTGACCATGTGTGTGTCCTTGCCCAAACATTTGACACAAAGTTTCCTTCACTGGAACATGTGGTCTCATTCATCTCATTATCTCTAGCCGCTTTATCCTGTTCTACAGGGTCGCAGGCAAGCTGGAGCCTATCCCAGCTGACTACGGGCGAAAGGCGGGGTACACCCTGGACAAGTCGCCAGGTCATCACAGGGCTGACACATAGACAACCATTCACACTCACACCTATGGTCAATTTAGAGTCACCAGTTAACTTAACCTGCATGTCTTTGGACTGTGGGGGAAACCGGAGCACCCGGAGGAAACCCACGCGGACACAGGGAGAACATGCAAACTCCGCACAGAAAGGCCCTCGCCGGCCACAGGGCTCGAACCCGGACCTTCTTGCTGTGAGGCGACAGCGCTAACCACTACACCACCGTGCCGCCCCTGGAACATGTGTTTTTTTTTTTTTTAAAGCATTCCACAACTTTCCCAGTCTTTTGTTGCCCCATCCCACCTTTTTTTGGAACATGTTGCAGGCATCAAATTCAGAATGAGTGTATATTTACAAAAACAATAAAGTTTATCAGTTTGACCATTAAATATCTTGTATCTCCAAAAAAAAGGTCACCATTCTCTAGTGAGAAGGAATGTTTTCAAATGGAGAGCCTTGAAGACCGTTGCCAGTCTTCCTTGGAGTGGGCGTCCCTGCAAATGCAGTCCAAGGACAGAATGTTTTATGCTCAGAGATATAAAGAAAAAAACAAGAGATACATCACATCACCTACAGGCCTCTGTAAGCACGTAAAATGTTTATGTTCCTGAAGCAGAAAAAGACTGAACAAGTATGGCTTTAATGGAAGGGTTTAGACCTCAACCCCACTGAGGTCCTGTGGTGGGATTTTAAAACAGCTGTCCATAAATGATTTCCCTCAAACATCACTGAAATGACGCAATGTTCCCAAGAAGAGTGGTCTAAAATTCTTCCTAAACAATGTGGGAAATTTAAAGAGGTTTAGTAATGCAGTATACCACGAACCATGAACTTAAAAGTTTTTTATTGAGATTTTATGTGATAGACCAACACAGAGTAGCACATAATTGTGAAGTGAAACGAAAATGATAAATGGTCTTCAAAATTTTAAACAAATAAAAATCTGAAAATGTGATGTGGATTAGTATTCAGCCCCCCTGCATCAATACTTTGTAGAGCCACCTTTTGCTGCAATTACAGCTGCAGGTCTTTTGTGGTATGTCTCTACCAGCTTTGCACATCTAGACACTGAAATTTTTGCCCATTCTTCTTTGCAAAATAGCTCAAGCTCAGCCAGATTGGATAGAGAGCATCTGTGAACAGCAATTTTCAAGTCTTGCCACAGATGCTCAATGGGATTTAGGTCTGGACTTTGACTGGGCCATTCTAACACATGAATATTCTTTGATCTAAACCATTCCATTGTAGCTCTGGCTGTATGTTTAGGGTCATTGTCTTGCTGGAAGGTGAATCTCCTTCCCAGTCTCAAGTCTTTTGCAGCCTCCAACAGGTTTTCTTCCAGGATTGCCCTGTATTTAGCTCCATCCATCTTCCCATCAACTCTGACCAGCTTCCCTGTCCCTGCTGAAGAAAAGCATCCCCATAGCGTGATGCTGCCACCACCATGTTTCACAGTGGGGATGGTGTGTGCAGGGTGATGAGCAGTGTTAGTTTTCCACCACACATAGCGCTTTGCATTTAGGCCAAAAAGTTCAACTTTGGTCTCATCTGACCAAAGCACCTTCTTCCACATGCTTGCTGTGTCCCCTACATGGCTTCTGGCAAACTGCAAACGGGACTTCTTATGCCTGTCTTTCAACAATGGCTTTCTTCTTGCCACTCTTCCAAAAAGGCCAGATTTGTGGCGTGTACGACTTATAGTTGTCCTGTGCACAGATTCTCCCACCTGAGCTGTGGATTTCTGCAGCTCCTCCAGAGTGATCATGGGCCTCTTGGCTGCTTCTCTGTCCAGTGCTCTCCTTGCTCGCTCTGTCAGTTTAGGTGGATGGCCATGTCTTGGTAGGTTTGCAGTTGTACCATACTTTTTCCATTTTTGAATGATGGATCGAACAGTGCTTCTTGAGATGTTCAGAGCTTGGGATTTTTTTTTTTTTATAACCTAACCCTGCTTTAAACTTCTCCAGAACTTTATCCCTGACCTGTCTGGTGAGTTCTTTGGTCTTCATGATGCTGTTTGTTCTTCAGTGTTCTCTAACAAACCACTGAGGCCTTCCCAGAACAAGTGTATTTATGCTGAGAGTAAATTACACACAGTAGGACTCTATTAACTAATTAGATGACTTCTGAAGGCAATTGATTGCACTGGATTGTATTTAGAGGTATCAGAGTACAGGGGGCTGAATACTAATGCACATCACATTTTTCAGATTTTTATTTGTTTAAAATTTTGAAGACCATTTATCATTTTCGTTTCACTTCACAATTATGTGCTACTCTGTGTTGGCCTATCACATAAAATCTCAATAAAAAACTTTTAAGTTCGTGGTTGTAAGGTGGAAAAATGTGGAAAAAGGTCAAGGGGTATGAATACTTTTGCAAGGCACTGTATAATCATTTCACTTTAAAGGAAGCCTATACTATGACTTGTTCTGGTCTCTTAGACAGAATGTACTATTGATTTTATCCTATTACTGAAATTACATCATTTATCCATTAGTCATGAGTTTCTCAGCATATATTCTGTTTGACAGAGTAATCCAAAGTTAGTTTAATGTAAAAATGGCATTGCATTTAATGGCACATCTCCACGTTTGAAGAGCAATTTTGAAGTAGAGTTCAGAAAAAAAAGAAAAATTGTATTTATATAGTGCTTTTAACAATGAATATTGTCACAGAGCAGTTTTACTGAAATCCAGATTTAGATTTCGATCCCCAGTAAGTAAAGAAGAGGTGACTGAGGTGAGGAAAAACTCATCCCTGAGAAGACACGAGAAAGAAACCTTTAGAGGAACCCAACTCTAATGATATACCATTAATTTATAATCAGCCATAATATAAAATATAAGTAGAAAGGCACTCGGTAGAGTCCATACCTCTGCCAAGATGCATCAAAATCAAATCACTTGAACCTCGGATAATACTAAAGCTGTCCACCAAATTTCATCCAAATCTATTCACTCCTTTTTGAGTTACGTTGGGAACAAACAAGTCACCAAATTTATTTGTATAGTGCTTTTAACAGCAGACATTGTCGCAAAGCAGCATTATAGAAACATAAAGACTTTAACCATATGAGCTAATTTTATCCCTAATAAATTTATTTATCCCTGATGAGCAAGCCTGTGGTGATGGTGGAAAGGAAAAACTCCCTCAGATGACATGAGGAAGAAACCTCGAGAGGAACCAGACTCAAAAGGGAACCCATCCTCATCTGGGCGATAACAGATAGCGTGATTATAAATAACTCGTTTCTATAACTGTGTCCTATAGAGCCACAAAGTACAACTGTGTAACCAGGAAATTCATTATAGTTTTAACATGAAGTCTGTTTTGTTGAAGTTATAAACTGTTCATTGATAGAGACTTGACTGCAAAACTGTTCATGATGACTGCAGTCCTAAAGTTATCATGGTGATGGTAGTCCTCAGCCATCAGCACAAATCTGTGTTTAGAGCCGTCTTCCAAGTGTGACTTTCGACTGTCCGTATAGGACTGTCCTTTACAGGAGTGATATGATGAGACTCCAGCCAGAAGTAGGGCATCAGGATGGATCATGCAGGTCTGAAGAGTAGACCTTCGTGTAAGAGTAGATTGACATGTAACTCGACAGAGAGAGAGAGAGACAGAGAGACGGAAAGACAACAGCAAAAAAAAAAAAAAACGCAGGCAAAAGCGTAACCTTCTCCAAGACAGTTGGCAAAGGTAATAAACTGCCCCTGTATTATGTCAGTGCCACTTCTAGAGTAAACAGAGTTGAATGAAGCAGGAGTTTATTAAACTCACAGGACGGCTTAAATAACTTCAGATAACTAACAATCTTATTATCCACAAAAGAAGCTGGTTTATGAACAATGGGGCTGCACAGGTTTTTATTTATCCTGTCCTTTTCCCATAAAGACAGTGAGGATACAGTGAGCGTAAGTGTCTCTCTTCTGTAATCCTGCACTTCACGATCATGATATTTATTTAAACCAAGCCATTAACAATAAATCACTTGATTGAGCATTCAATTATTGTGCCCCAGCCCTGCTTTTAAATCTACATAGGTGCCATTTTTTAACGGCTGCATTGTTTTTCTGTAATAAAACAGAGAGGCGATTGTGCGGTTTCCCGAACAGCAGCGAGGATGATAATGAACGCTCCTGAGCAAATAATAAATTGTATCATTCTCAGAAGAATAATATGAAGACTTTATTACATCAATATGTTATGAGAGCACTTAGCTACAATTTCTTTGCCTCTCCCAGAATGCTTTGAAAGAAAAAAAGCATAACTTTATTCATCACACACTTGTGAAATTCCTCTCTGCATTTAACCCATCTGAAGCAGTGAACACACACGTGAGCAATGAGCACACACACATACACCCAGAGCAGTGGGCAGCCATGCTAACAGTGCCCGGGGAGCAGTTGGGGGTTAGGTACCTTGCTCAAGGGCACCTCAGCCCAAGGCCATCCCATATTAACCTAACTGCATGTCTTTGGACTGTGGAGGAAACCCACGCAGACACGGGGAGAACATGCAAACTCCACACAGAAAGGTCCTCGCCAGCTGCTGGGTTCAAACCCAGAACCTTCTTGCTGTGAGGCGACCGTGCCAACCACTTATGCCACCGTGCCACTCCAGTTTGCAATCCTTTATCACCAAAGGATTGCAAAATACAGTATAGTGAATCTCAGTTCCAGGAAATGAAACACCGTGTATTATCTTCGACTCACACTCACGCTAGAATGGGAAATTGTTTGGTGAGAACGGCACGACATAAAGAGTGCGCAACTTTTTCAAACATGAAGCATTGCGAAGGAGGGTTGAGCTCTGTAGGGAGAAACTTTTATTGATTGATTTATTTTTGCTGGACTCAGTGTATGAGGTAGTGTAAGAGATAAAGTTGAGATTAAGTTCACCACAATGCCGACTTCACTCAAACTTCCTTCTGATTGGAAGCTTGTCACAAATCTAGCATCTGTTCCTGTTAAGCCGCAGTTCTTTCTCCTTATACTTTTCTCTCTATCTGATTTTTCAGGATTTTCTTTAAATCACTTCTTCTAGCCTGACACATGATACCTTTCTTCTATAAATATGATTTGAATTAAAAAGCAAGCACGTAGTGACAGGTGCTATGGATTTATCATCGATTTATCTTGCATTCTTTTGTTTATAACATCTGTGATCTGGACTCCTGGTTTCTCTGCTGACTTAAATGTACTGGGAAATGAGTTCGGTTGGAAAATATGGAATGAAGAAAACACTAAAAAATGCGTCATCATCCTGTATTTTCATTATACATACTACATCCTACAGCTACTGGGTCTCCGTTTCATATATGTTTGCTTGGTTCTTAAAAAAAAAAACAACAACAACAACCCAGTGTGAAAGTGAACTTTATACAGTGTAATCTGGAGGCAATTTACAGCAATTTAGTAGGTCTGGAATTGAGCAGGTCCCTCAGGCGGCTCTTTTATTTTCATACAGGATGCGGCGACAGTAATGAATCATAGTTAAGACCGTACTGCAGTGCAAGCTCCCTGTTTATTAAACAGTCAGATGCTCATTGCTTGGGATCCTCAGGAGTGTCATTGTAACAGATTACGGTCAGGCGTGCTGACGTTTTACCCGTTACCAATCTTCCTTCGCCTTTTAAAGTGGAGGCAAGGAGAAAATGAGGGAGATGAATGCAAGAAACACAAACAAACCGACCGCAGACCGAGAGCCGCGAGCAAACTGCACAAATCGTGTTGTGACCTTGGCGTCTGTTGGCGTGCTGTTTTCAGCCTGTGTGGCTAAAGGGGGAAATTTAATCATCTCCCAGCCTCGGCTCGAACTTACACAGGTTCTCTCAGAGGACTTTCCTGGGAAGGGCAAAGAAGAGGTTGGAAAATAAAATGTTCCAATTCCATCCCTGTCTTGACCTTGCTTACGTCCATCGATGATGCCAATTATGTTGTTTTTGATTTGCTTTAGTTTGAAGAGTGCTAAAGAAGAACATACGTACTTTTATATTGTCTAGTGTAAAATTACCCCATGGTACATCCATGCAAGGAAGAGAAGAAGAAGAAGAAGGAGGAGGAAAATAAAGAAATAAGATGAGATGGGATGAGATGATGAGATCTGCCGAGTCGAACGCTGCCAGGTGGGCCGTGCAGACGGGTGCGATGAAACACCCAGTGCCGCTAACATGGAACCATTTGCATTATGTAACATGGCAGCTGCCGTTTCTCTCCCGTTCTGCCTCGGTGTGAGCAGACCCCCTCAGCTATGCTGCGGAGTGTGAAATAAAACCGCTTTAACAGCACAGCTTTGTGCTCCTGGCTATGCTTGATGCCCAGGTGTCTGTTCTACATTACAGAACACCGAAATAGAGTGGGTTAAAAAAAAAAAAGACAACTTTCCTTTCTGTGTGTGAAACACTACATCTGCTGTTTCCTCTCATTACAGCTACTCTCTTATAACCGTTAAGATACTTCTGTCACACAATTTTATTTCTTTACACGTTTAGCTTATGTAATTTGCACCTACTTCAAAGACAAAAGACAACCCACCCGCTGATTCATTTGAATCGATCAAAATCAACACCTACACACACAGCACGCCTGCGAAGTTTTAACCTGAATTTATTAACTCCAGCAAGCCTAATTAACGAAGCAGTGGACCAATTTCTGTCTTTGCTCTTGATCCAGACTTTGCCTGAACATGTGTTTGCACTGCTACCCTTCTCAAACCTCTCCAACACCATATCCTTATTCCCACTCCTTTCCTAGCAGAACTTGTTTTCTTCAAGGCTTGTAATCTTCAAGATGTGTCTACTCAGCACAACGCCCGTGTTCGCTTGAGCCAGAAGATTGCAGAGCTTGAATGTTGGAATTCTCCGTCAGCTCGGTGAAGAGCAATTTCAGCCCACGCTATTTCCAGAAACTCTGAGAAAGGAAACTGTTCGTGCTGTGGCTTTCCATCAAGCCCTTGTAGAAGATCACTTCCTCTCAGAAACATTAGAGCCACGTTAACTATTCATGTTTTCCAAGGATGAATGCTTATACACTGGACATGTAAAGGCCTTTCGCATGCATAAAGTACGGTAGTAATTTATCTCAGCACTAACGATAACCCTAGGGACAGCCATCTGGAGTGCACGAGAACAACTCCTACGTAACTTGTAAACAAGTTTTTGTGTCAGTTCCGAGTTGTTTACTGGCACCTTCACCTTTTTTATGCAGTTTACATGACGCACTACACCTCACGACACCTGCTACAGTTTACCCCCAACCTGTCACATGACTGATTTTCTACACAGTACCTACAGTGGATGTAAAAAGTCTACACACCCTGTTAAAATGAGCGGTTTTTCTGATGTAAAAAAGAAAAATGAGATCACGAGAAATAATTTCAAAACTTTTCCCACCTTTAATGTGACCTATAACCTCATTCATCTCATTATCTGTAGCCGCTTTATCCTGTTCTACAGGGTCGCAGGCAAGCTGGAGCCTATCCCAGCTGACTACGGGTGAAAGGCGGGGTACACCCTGGACAAGTCGCCAGGTCATCACAGGTGACCTATAACCTGTACAATTCAATTGAAAACAAACAAATCTGTTTGGGGGAAAAACATAAAAAATAAAAAACGTACAATAAGCTGGTTGTATAAGTGTGCACACCCTTAAACTAATACTTTGTTGAAGCACCTTTTGATTTAATTACAGCATTCAGTCTTTTTGGGTCGAAGTCTATCAACCTGCCACATCTAGACTTGGCAATATTTGCTCACTCTTCCTTGCAAAAGCGCTCCAAATCTGTCAGATTGCGAGGGCATCTCTTGTGCACAGCCCTCTTCAGGTCACCCCACAGATTTTCAATTGGATTTAGGTCTGGGCTCTGGCTGGGCCATTCCAAAACTTTAATTTTCTTCTGGTGAAGCCATTCTTTTGTTGATTTCGATGTGTGCTTGGGGTCATTGTTGTGCTGAAAGATGAAATTCCTCTTTATCTTCAGCTTTCTAGCAGACACCTGAAGGTTTTGGGCCAAAATTGACTCATATTTAGAACTGTTCATAATTCCCTCCACCTTGATTAAAGCCCCTGTTCCGGGTGAAGAAAAACAACCCCAAAACATGATGCTGCCACCACCACGCTTCACCGTGGGTATGGAGTTCTTTTGGTGATGCGCAGTGTTGTTTTTGTGCCAAACATACCTTTTGGAATTGTGGCCAAAAAGTTCAACCTTGGTTTCATCAGACTATAACACATTTTCCCACATGCTTTTGGGAGAGCTGATGTATTTTTTTTGCAAAATGTAGCCGGGCCTGGATGTTTTTCTTTGGCCCTACCTCATAGTCAGACATATTGAGAATACGGGAGATTGTTGTCACATGTCGTACACAACCAGTATTTGCCAGAAATTCCTGCAGCTCCTTCAGTGTTGCTGTAGGCCTCTCGGCAGCCTCCCTGACCAGTTTTCATCTCGTCTTTTCATCAATTTTGGAGGGACGTCCAGTTCTCGGTAATGTCACTGTTGTCCCATATTTTCTCCACTTCTTGATGACGGTCTTCACTGTGCTCCATGGTATATCTAATGCCATGGAAATGTTTCTGTACCCTTCTCCTGACTGATACCTTTCAACAATGAGATCCCTTTGATGCTTTGTAAGCTCTCTGTGAACCCTGGCTTTTTCTGGAGGATGCAACGGAGTAAATGAACTTTATTTGGGGTTACTCAGAGTCATTTTAATTGATGGGAGGTGTGAACCCAAAAAGACTGAGTGCTGTAATTAAATCAAAAGGTGCTTCAGCAAAGTATTAGTTTAAGGGTGTGCACATTTATGCAACCAGCTTATTGTATGTTTTTTATTTTTTGTGTTTTTCCCCTTAACAGATTTGTTTGTTTTATAATTGAATTGTACAGGTTGTAGGTCATATTAAAGGTGGGAAAAGTTTTGAAATTATTTATCGTGGTCTCTCTCCTTTAAAGGACATGGGACATGGATTTTTTTCTGGGTATAATTATGTATAAAGGACATAAGAAATGCCATCTAAATCACTACAGGGCGTCAAAAATGTGAAAATCATCACATTATTCAACTTTTTTATACATCAGCGTAAAACAATGATTCGTTAATTAGCTAGGTGGTCACGTGACCCGTGACGTCACAAAAACTTTCCAAGGAGCCAGCGCTTGGGTATCTAATGTAAACAGGTTACCAAAATGGACACCATCGACAGTGACATTCCCGATGTTTCACAGAGATGTGAAGTTAGACCCTATCAATTCAAACCGATAGCTGGAAATTCACATGAACATAGATCTTGTCTTTACTCTGACGGGTCAGATGATTCTGAGAGTGAGAGTTCATTCAGTCCCCATGAAACTGAAAGCGGTCGGCTCGATAACACTTCCTGGTAAGTTAAAAACAATTCTGCTCAAAGGCTAATGATCTGTTGAAAGAAGTATTATTTTTGTATCATACATTGAAAGTTCATCATAGATCTAGCTAAAGTCCGTTGCAAGCTAGTTTTTTTTTTGCTCATATTTTTCGAGATTGATTGAGATACAATGCTTCCAGAGTCCGAGATGAAAACATTCAAAATGGCGAAACGAGTCAGAATTATGATAATCAATAATTGATACACCCAAAATTATAATACTAATCCTTACCGCATGAGGCCCATGGTAAAACCACACTTCCAGGAGGGGCTGCCGTCTGCCTCCCAAGCCGGCCGAGAGCGCTCCTCGTCGGGCACGGCCAGGCGGTCGAATGCCCTGGTCCGTCCGCCCTGTCTAAAAAATAATGGTACAACTCCGAGTGAAGGTATCAATGCGCTGTCGAAGCGCGCAGAAGGTGTTAGTATGCCTATCATTATAGTGCGGACTTTCCATAGCATAGAAAATTGCTACGTTTCAATTTGTGTAACTGAACTTTGTTTCATGTCACTGGTCGTATAAACCTATGTAAACAGGAAAAGCGTGGAAGAGTTTGGTCGCATCTAACTACAGCCCCAAAAAATACCATTGGCCATGCTGAGCCTAGCTACATTGCTAACAGGAGTGACAGCGCGTCTGACTGACTGGGAGGTCGCAATACACCATGATGTTCAATGTACGTTAAACACTCTAAAAACGAAACAATTTTCTTGTCATCCAAGACACAAAAACTATTTTGTTGCATTCGTCATCATCACGATTCACACTTCTCCATATTCATCTACCCGCTTGTGCTGTACCCGAAAGTTTTTGTTACGTATGATCACGTGACGGCGGCTCTTCCAGTTGTAAAATATGCATATCGGAGCTCGAGCAGAAATGCCATATAATCATCACGAATATAACGATTTTGCTGAATTTAATAGATAATTTTGTGTTTGTTGATGCAATTATTTCATATTTTTAATGGAAAGAAACTGATATAGCGTGCATTTATATTTCATGTCCCATGTCCTTTAACATCAGAAAAAAATATTTTAATGGGGTGTGTACATTTTTATATCCACTGTACATAGTGGCTTTATAACACATCCTTAACACACACTGCACAAATATCTCATAATGCTGGAGAATTATATTATATTATTATGTTAAAATGTAGATGATGTTGGATATTATATGCAACTTTGCCTTTCTATGGAATTATCTTTATGAGTTGAATACAACACCTGTGCTTTTTTTTGTGTGTGTGTATTTTTGTACTTTATCTTGAATGTTAGTTACATTTATTTCTGAAGGCTGTTGTTTACGAATCTAGCTGGCTGTCACTTCCTTCTTCAGCTATCAGCTTAGCTGCATTTTGGGACAAACTGCTAGACATTGCTACTGTCGACCTGATTTTAGAAAAGTCTTTTCATGCTTATATGAATGAAGAGATGAAAATGAAACATGACAGCAGACCAACATGCAAAAAACCAAAACAACAACAAACAAACAAACAAAAAACAAAAAAATGGTCCTTTTAGCTGTCTTGGTAAAGTAAAATCGATTAGCTGTGATGATGATGATGATGATGATGATGATGATTATTATTATTATTATTAGTATTATTATTAGATTATTGAGAGCGTCTGCTGTACATGAGCTGTGACTGTAGAAATGATGACATGTTAGAACGAGTGCATTAATATAATATAAATGGTTCATGGTAAGTGTGTAATCTGTAATGTGCATGTCTTTTACATACAAGCCAAATCATAATCACATTACATACCAACAGGCTTGTAACAGGTAGCACTCGAGTCCAGGACTTGTGCCCTAAGTTTAAGGACTCGTGACTTGACTCGGACTTGAGCACTGATGACTCGGACTCGTGCATTACCTGCATTCAGACTCGTAAATCGGAGACAAGGACTCGGATTTTTTCTTTTTTTTTGTAACATGCCATAATAATTTTGCATAAGATATTTATATCTACATTAATTTTGTACTGATTTCTTGCAAGAGTGTCACGCCTGTACGCCTTGGCACGTGCATCAGAGACCCTCGGGCGCGCTCCGGACAGTGCACATGCCAAACGGACTCTCTCATGCACGCCTTAAATGAGTCGCACCTACACAGGATTAAGGCACAATCAGCGTGCCTATATAAAAACTGTAAAAACGCACTTTGCGAAGTATTGAGTTGCATTGCTGACACATTACCAAGCCTTGTTTCCTTGTTTGGTTTCCTGATCCCTGATTTCCTGTTTCTCGTCTTTGATTCTGCCGAGTCTACGATGGCCTGTTTGTGCCTCGCTCGACCTACTGCCTGTTTTCACCCGTTTACAATTTTGCTTGCCATTCTGGATTGTTTACCGTCTTCACTTGTATTAATAAACACACCTTCTGCACTTACATCCGTCTCCCAACCATCTCTGGCAGAATACTTCACACTCCCTGATAAAGAGAAACACATTCACCTGTTCATACGGCATGTTCTGGAACAAGCTAATGTTAATGGCGCTAAAACAGCCACCGTCACATGGTGCGGCTGGAGTCTTGTTCTTGGACTCGACTCGGATCAGTGCGAAAATTTTTTTTTAATGACTTGGACTTGAACACTGGGGACTTGAGACTGGACTTGGACTCGAGGTTTAGTGACTCGACTACAACACCACATACCAAGACCATACAAGGTTGCATAAAACCTCAAATATCATTTTACATTATGTTTTGATGTAAGATTTTTATAAATTCTCTGGCATATCAATTATTTATGAATGTGTTATAAAGGCACGATGTAGACACTAGGTTCCCTTCACACTCCTAACTCTTACTGTTGTACACAATATTCCTACGTAATAGTTAGGATTGTCTCAAATGATCCTTACATGTGTGTATATGTAACCTGCATCCATCTATCCATTATCTGTAGCCGCTTGCCCACGACCCTGTGCAGGGTTGCGGGCAAGCTGGAGCCTATCCCAGCTGACTACGGGCGAAAGGCGGGGTACACCCTGGACAAGTCACCAGGTCATCACAGGGCTGACACAGAGACACAGACAACCATTCACACTCACATTCACACCTACGCTCAATTTAGAGTCACCAGTTAACCTAACCTGCATGTCTTTGGACTGTGGGGGAAACCGGAGCACCCGGAGGAAACCCATGCACCCGCACAGAAAGGCCCCCGTTGGCCACTGGGCTCAAACCTAGAACCTTCTTGCTGTGAGGCGACAGTGCTAACCACTACACCACCATGCCGCCGCTACGGTATGTTAATATAAAACACAAACTTCCTTCGAGCTGAAATATCAATGATCTGAACATTTTAGCTGCAAAACTGTCCTCGGGTTTGTTTGCTGCAAGTTAAAATCTAGCCGTTGCTCTAACTGCTACATTCATCACCATCACTAAATCACCTCACAGCCAAAAGCCCACTTTATTCATGGAAGGATTGAAGTAAGAGATGGCATGATGCCTCTTCTTCGTCTCTGATACCAAGATTGAAACCTTGAGTGCATCAAAATATCATAAAATTAACACAAACAAAAGAAAACCTGCCAAGTTTCTTTAAATAGAAACGTTTTCAGTTCCACAAATGCATTTCTTTTCCAAATCCAATTCTAAGCTTCGCAGTTTGTTAGCGATATCTCTAACAAGGCATTTCCTAATGGTTAGAGAAGCAGTTTTGGGAACAAAAGGTCACTGGTTTGATTCCCTGAACCAGCAGGAATGACTGAAGTGCCCTTGGGCAAGGCACCTAACCCCCAACTGCTCCCCAGGCTGCTCTGGATAAGAACGTCTGCAAAATGCCTGTAATGTAATGTAATGCAATAAGATAGAGACCCCCCCATACACACAGCTTTATTGGACATACTGATGAATGTGCTGGAAAACCAAATGAACAATTCGTCAAAGGAGGTCCTTCATACTGCATAGTTACATGCATTAAAAATATAAAGCACAGACGGACAAATACACTTTTTCATGCTAATTAATGTAGTGGCTCATTCAACAAACAGTATAATCCTTCCTTAGCAACCAAATGTATTATTCTAGCAATTTCTCTCTCTCTCTCTCTCTCTCTCTCTCTCTCTCTCTCTCTCGATGCTTTTAGTAAAAGATATGACGAGTGCTTTTATTTATGAAATGTACATAGAGAATAAGTTACACTGAATATTCGGCTGTAGCTAATCACAGCCGTGCTGATATTCAGTATCACCACATGACTGCGAGTGCAACCGTGATTGCATTTATACAACAGTTTTATAAGAAATTAATATTGAGTAAATGACATTTTGGATGCAATACAGTCAAATGTTTTGTTTGTTTTTGCTTCATTAGCAGAAATATATGCCAAAGAAACAACACTCATTGCGCTAGCTCGCTCACATTCCTCTTAAAGGGGCTTCTGGTAAAATCAGTGTCCCTTCTTCCTTTTCATGTTCATCTGATGAGCTTTTATAATTGAAGTCCGAAGTTTTATACATGAAATAAGTATTTGTTGTGTCCGCTGATTATGTAACTGACTATAGAGATGGTTTCGAACTAGGAAGTGGAATTTTATGCAGCAAACGCAAACAAGCGGAGTGATGGACAGCAAAATGTCCCGGTGTGGTTCTAGGAAATATAAACACTCTTAGGAACCAAGCAAATTAGTAAACCAGGAACTAACTGTTGTATAATACATTATATACCTAGACATGAGTGTTTTACTGGGAAATACACTACTTGTATTTTTCATACGAGCTCCATCCGGGACATGGAGAACCAAAACCGTGACCTAAATCTCTGTATGTCACTCGTGAGGAAATTGGTAAATAGTTTTGATAAATTTGGCCACTTTTTGTTTGTGAATGTGTCGATATAATAAAAAGAAAATCACACACTGGTTTGAAGATGCTGTATAAAGTTTATCCTCTCATGTTGAAAAACTTTCATTTTTCATATGAAATACATCACGGATCTGAGTGACATATTTAAATAATACTGGCTGGCATTGAGTGGTATATCAGATATATTCCATTCAGCTAGCATGATACTGAACGAGTCGAAGATGAGTAGCTGAATGGAATATATCTGATATACCATGAAAAAAAAGCCAGCCGATATTATTATTATTATTATTATTATTATTATACAAACACATTCCTGTCAGGTGTTCAACACGTCTTTTTCAAAATTCTCTCAAAATCTTCTGTAGTTGGCGGCACGGTGGTGTAGTGGTTAGCGCTGTCGCCTCACAGCAAGAAGGTCCTGGGTTCGAGCCCCGGGGCCGGCGAGGGCCTTTCTGTGCGGAGTTTGCATGTTCTCCCCGTGTCCGCGTGGGTTTCCTCCGGGTGCTCCGGTTTCCCCCACAGTCCAAAGACATGCAGGTTAGGTTAACTGGTGACTCTAAATTGACCGTAGGTGTGAATGTGAGTGTGAATGGTTGTCTGTGTCTATGTGTCAGCCCTGTGATGACCTGGCGACTTGTCCAGGGTGTACCCCGCCTTTCGCCCGTAGTCAGCTGGGATAGGCTCCAGCTTGCCTGCGACCCTGTAGAAGGATAAAGCGGCTAGAGATGATGAGATGAGATCTTCTGTAGTTAACGAAGCAAACCTGGCAGCTATGTGTGTTTACAAATTGTCACAGTCGCTCGCTAGTGTGGAAGTTTTACATCTCTGATGTGTGGCGTCATGCTGTCTTGACAACCATGCGATATCGTAAACCATATTCAACGCTCATCCTCCTTTGGGTAGAGTGACGTAATACATGTAGGATAAGCGATATGCTAACAATATTGCATGCTATCAAACCAAATGAATGAAACCCGCTAGAAGGGAATAGAACACGTTTTTATTCCATCGAAAAAAGTGTCCTGTATATATAATAAGTCCTGATATTTCACTCCGATGTCACTCCTAGTGTTTTCCTGCTGACTTGATGTGTGGTGTCAAAATGCCGAACCAGTTCAAAATTAACGCTCTTTTGATTAACTTGCGTATTTATTTTTATTTTTTTGCGTGTGGATGTGTCCATATAATATAAAGCATATTACACGGTGGTGTGAAGATATGAAGTTTATCTTCTCATCTTCTTTGCTTACTTTGCTCACTCGTGAAATATCCATTCGCCACTCGAAGATAAACTTCATATCTTTGCGTCACTGTGCAATATCCTCTATATACACTACTGTTCAAAAGTTTGAGGTCACTTTGAAATGTCGTTATTTTTGAAAGAAAAGCACTGTTCTTTTCAATGAAGATCACTTTAAACTAATCAGAAATCCACTCTATACATTGCTAATGTGGTAAATGACTATTCTAGCTGCAAATGTGTGGTTTTTGGTGCAATATCTCCATAGGTGTATAGAGGCCCATTTCCAGCAACTCTCACTCCAGTGTTCTAATGGTACAATGTGTTTGCTCATTGCCTCAGAAGGCTAATGGATGATTAGAAAACCCTTGTACAATCATGTTAGCACAGCTGAAAACAGTTGAGCTCTTTAGAGAAGCTATAAAACTGACCTTCCTTTGAGCAGATTGAGTTTCTGGAGCATCACATTTGTGGGGTCGATTAAATGCTCAAAATGGCCAGAAAAATGTCTTGACTATATTTTCTATTCATTTTACAACTTATGGTGGGAAATAAAAGTGTGACTTTTCATGGAAAACACAAAATTGTCTGGGTGACCCCAAACTTTTGAACGGTAGTGTATGCTAGTTATATAATTATTATATAACATCCACCCTCTCTGTTGATCTCAAGGTTTTAGTTCTACAGCTGAGTGTAAAAGACAGAAGGATGTTTTGGTGGTTTAAAGAGAAACCGAACAGGTGCTGTAAAGGCAATGGCGGGTAAGTTATAACGTAATGTTTAGATCAAGTAAGAGAAATCTTAACATCCATCTGAACATGTGGACGTTTTATTACTTGTGCTCATGAATTATATCTTTTTATCCAGAAGCAAAAGTTTTTTAAAGTTGTTTGAAAATGATGAATGAATCTCCCAGAGCTAACGTTATCTATGAAATATGTCAGTCTGGTTCCAAAAAAAAAGGTCACACCAAATCAGATCTTGTCAAAGTAAATGATTTATGAGAAGAGGAAGACAGAAGCCATGTTTTCAGCTCTTGTACTGAAAATATACTGAAATTTTACAGCAACATATTGAAACTGTATGATGGGTAAGACAATAAAAAAGAAACAAAGTGCCTCACATTTTTATTCTCATCAAGTCATTCAGTAAGCTCTGTGGATGGTGATGTTGGGCCTTAAAGGGCATATTCTGGACCAATTTCGGGTTTTTTTTTATATGAAAGTACGTCCCCTTACACACTCATCCAGAAGGGTAATTTTGCACAAGGCCATCTGTCTACAGCAGAAAAAAATAAAATAACAAAACGCGTCTGGAAAAATCCCAAGGGAGTCTGGAGCCAGATTCGTGACGTCACCTGCGGAAGCGCCAGCAGGCTGCGCGAGCTTTGCACGGTTTCAGTGCACAGCCTGTGTAGACCAAGCGCTCCCATTTCTCCCTCATTGTCCGGTCTTTTGGGAAACGATGAGTACTAATCCCATCAAGATCGGTGTTGCTACACCCTCCTACGATACATCTGTTAACCATTTTAATAATTACGCCATAACGTTGAAGAAATTTGCAGAAAATCACCAGATCGTTTTCTCATAAACAAACCAGCGCTGACGTAGGATTCAGAGGGAGGCGTCCCGCAGATGACGTCACGAAAATCAATGTTTGCGGGGAAATCCAAATGCCAAGTTTTTTCAGAGGCGGACCAATTCACCTCAAATGGCTTGATTTCAACTGAATTTTTCTGGTATTGCGCAAGGTAAAAAAAATTGCACAAAATGCAAAATGTGACAGATATTTGACCAAAGTTTAATATAAAATAGGAGAATTACATTGATCTTGCTCCTGAATTTACCCGTGATATACACTTTAATCAGTTTTTTTACTTGTGTATAAATCTTTGCACAAACCAAACCGAGCAAAAAAAAAAATTCCACCAGATTTATAAATGTTTCAGAAACACTGATTTTCTTCGTGTTGATCACTCTTAAAGTGAAAGGCGTGTTCCTGACGCAGCTCACTTGCATGTCATGACACATGCAAAACTGCGTAAAAGGTAAAGTTCAGAAAGGGCTGGAAACACAAAGTGACGACTAAACAGTGAAAGAAGAGGCAGGAAGGCAGTGAAAGTAGAAGCTGCTTTACTCGCTTCTATGCCAATAAAATAATTAGCTGTGTAACAGCACCTGAAAAGATAAAAAAAATTTAGAGCCAAATTACAGAAAAGGTGAATTACGTGTGAATGAAGTGAAGCGAAAGGAAAATCATGCAACATGAAAATGGAGGAGAAAAAAAAACCCTACACTGTGCCCAAGTCATCACGCACACTGAACACGTCACACAAGGAAACTGCTATTTTTAGTGTCTTGGCCGACATGCTGGAAGTGTTGCACGGCATTAAACGAAAATGCTGTGACAAACAGAACTGATTTATAAGCCAGCTTACATCCACAGAAAAAAATCATACTGGTCTTTAAACATCTTTTTCCTCACTAAATCTCCCACAAACGGAGACATCTGCGCAGGCAGAACAGCCCATCTTCCGTTTATACGGTGCCATTTCTTTTGTCATAACTGAATGATTGATTAGTTTTACGCATTTGTCTACATTTATGGGTTTGTGATGGCTCACTTTATTTTATGACAGTGTATTAGGGAAAAAATACGGAACTGAATGAGGAGGTAATATTCTGTGAAAAAGACTCAGGATTTCCGAGATTAAAGTCGTAAATTTATAAGAAAAAAAATCAGAAACTCTGAGATTAAAAAAGTGACAAATTTATGAGGATTTTTTTTTTAAAATATTCTCTGAGACAACAACCACATGCTGCCTGGCTGCAGTGCATTCTGGGAAGTGTAGTTGAAAATCTACAGTGGCGCTTGAAAGTTTGACCCCTTTAGAATTTTCTATATTTCTGTATAAATATGACCTAAAACATCATCAGATTTTCACACAAGTCCTAAAAGTAGATAAAGAGAACCCAGTTAAACAAATGAGACAAAACTATTATACTTGGTCATTTATTTATTGAGGAAAATGGTCCAATATTACATATCTGTGAGTGGCAGAAGTATGTGAACCTTTGCTTTCAGTATCTGGTGTGACCCCCTTGTGCAGCAATAACTGCAACTAAACGTTTCCGGTAACTGTTGATCAGTCCTGCACACCGGCTTGGAGGAATTTTAGCCCATTCCTCCGTACAGAACAGCTTCAACTCTCGGATGTTGGTAGGTTTCCTCACATGAACTGCTCGCTTCAGGACCTTCCACCACATTTCGATTGGATTAAGGTCAGGACTTTGACTTGGCCATTCCAAAACATTAACTTTATTCTTCTTTAACCATTCTTTGATAGAACAACTTGTGTGGTTAGAGTCATTGTCTTGCTGCATGACCCACCTTCTCTTGAGATTCAGTTCATGGACAGATGTCCTGACCTTTTCCTTTAGAATTTGCTGGTATAATTCAGAATTCATTGTTCCATCAATGATGGCAAGCCATCCTGGCTTAGATGCAGCAAAACAGACCCAAACCATGATACTACCACCACCATGTTTCACAGATGGGATAAGGTTCTTATGCTGGAATGCAGTGTTTTCCTTTCTCCAAACATAATGCTTCTCATTTAAACCAAAAAGTTCTATTTTGGTCTCATCCGTCCACAAAACATTTTTCCAATAGCGTTCTGGCTTGTCCACATGATCCTTAGCAAACTGCAGACGAGCAGCAATGTTCTTTTTGGAGAGCAGTGGCTTTCTCCTTGCAACCCTGCCATGCACACCATTGTTGTTCAGTGTTCTCCTGATGGTAGACTCATGAACATTAACATTAGCCAATGTGAGAGAGGCCTTCAGTTGCTTAGAAGTTACCCTGGGGTCCTTTGTGACCTCGCCGACTATTACACGCCTTGCTCTTGAAGTGATCTTTGTTGGTCAGTCACTCCTGGGGAGGGTAACAATGGTCTTGAATTTCCTCCATTTGTACACAATCTGTCTGACTGTGGATTGGTGGAGTCCAAACTCTTTCGAGATGGTTTTGTAACCTTTTCCAGCCTGATGAGCAGCAACAACGCTTTTTCTGAGGTCCTCAGAAATCTCCTTTGTTTGTGCCATGATACACTTCCACAAACATGTGTTGTGAAGATCAGACTTTGATAGATCCCTGTTCTTTAAATAAAACAGGGTGCCCACTCACACCTGATTGTCATCCCAATGATTGAAAACACCTGACTCTAATTTCACCTTCAAATTACCTGCTAATCCTAGAGGTTCACATACTTTTGCCACTCACAGACATGCAATATTGGATCATTTTCCTCAATAAATAAATGACCAAGTATAATATTTTTGTCTCATTTGTTTAACTGGGTTCTCTTTATCTACTTTTAGGACTTGTGTGAAAATCTGATGATGTTTTGGGTCACATTTATGCAGAAATATAGAAAATTCTAAAGGGTTCACAAACTTTCAAGCACCACTGTATTAGCATTTTATTCTTTTATATTGAGGAGCAAAGACTGGGCTTGGTGTAGTGTGAGGTCACTGATCCAGCCTTACAAAGTGAAGCAATCAGGCCTGAGTTCCCCAAAAGTATCACAGCACAAAGGTCACTGTTAAATGGTAGTGTGAGCAGCACAATGAACACCCTCTCTCTTAGTTAAGATGCTCTTAGCATTAAGAGGCTTTTGGGAAATCCACCACTGGTTGGTTGACAAAAAAATATTTTTGCATTTTGTTTGGGTAAATTTGTTACTTTTTAATCTCGGAATTTGACGGGGTTTTTTTCCCTTGCAAATTTATGACTTCATAATCTCAGAGAACATCTGAAAAAACCCCCATATATTTATAACTTTTATTTTCGAAAGTTTTTTTTTCTTCCCCAAAATATAACCATTGCACCACCCTACCACTATTGGATTTTCCTGAATACCAAATTTATTGTGTAAACGCTCCTATGAATGATTTGGTTTGTTTCCAGCTTGACAAATAAGACCAGTCCCTTCAGAACAGAAATGTTTCCTCACAGGATAAATGTGATCAGTCAGAAACACTTTGTATTGATTTGCACTGATGCTTCATCTACATGGACCCAAACAATGCTTACAAAAATGCAATGATGGAATAGAAAGAACATTAAAAAAGCGATAATATTTAATCTTACATCTATACTTAGACTAATACTGTTCTTGCTGTAGGAAGGGATATGTATGTTGCCTCCTGATACTGTATTGTCACAGCATTAGTGCCTATCATTATACAGCCATGAGTTTCACCAGATGGTCGATGAGCCCAATGTGGACGAAACAACGTGAGAGTTATTCCTCGAATGAGCGAAAATGACCTGAAATAGAAACAAGTCAGTTTATTTGTATCATGCTTTTAACAGCCGACATTGTCGCAAAACAACTTTCCAGAAAATTAAAGCCTTTAAAGATATGAGCTCATTTTATCCCTAATAAATTTACTTATCCCTCATAAGCAAGTCTGTGGCGACGGAGACAAGGAAAAACTCCCTCAGATGACACGAGGAAGAAACCTTGAAAGGAACCAGACTCAAAAGGGAACCCATCCTCATCTGGGTGATAACAGATAGCATGATTATAAATAACTCGCTTCGATAACTGTGTCCTATAGAGTCACAAAATATAACTGTGTAACCAGGAAATTCATTGTAGTTTTAACATGAAGTCTGTTTTGTTGAAGTTATAAACTGTTCATTGATGGAGACTTGAGTGCAAAACTGTTCATGACAACTGCAGTCCTAAAGTTATCATGGTAATTGTAGTCCTCAGCCATAGATGCGTTAGTGTAAGTGTCCAGAGCTGTCTTCCAAGTGCGACTTTCGACTGTCCATATGGGGCCGTCCTCTACAGGGGTGATGTGATGAGACTCCAGCCAGAAGTAGGGCATCAGGATGGATCAGGCAGGTCCGAGGAGTAGAAGAGGTCAGCATCTTACTGGTGTCTCAGGATTGACATGTAACTCGACAGAGGGAGAGACGGAGAGAAGCCACAGGTTATTGGGTACGCCCGGGGTCTCATAATGGTTAAGAACAGTATACATTTTGCGTTGAATGCAAGCAAGGACTCCAGCAAGACTGACTATGACAGCATAACTAGAAGGAAGAGCCAGAAGGTAACACAGACATGAGACAAAATCAAAACTTTGAAAGTCCAACTTTGAAATCCTGCCCAAGAAAGATGTAATGCCTGAGGTTAAAAGCTTAGGTAGAATCCCAGACTTTAAGCTGAGCATTAGAAACACATCAATAACATTATTCCTACAGCTTTCTTTCATTTATGAAACACAACTTTCACATTATATGATGTGCAAACTGATTGAAGCATCTGTGTGAGGTAAATTAGATTCCTGTAACACAGTGTTCACTGTTTTGCCTGGAAACACCTTCTTGCATTGACAAAAAATAATGTACAGTATACTCCATCTTACACAATGCTGCTGTGCAACCACTGCACTGATTACCTGCGTCTGTTAGAATTAATGCTAAAGCTTTTTTTCTGATAGGATTTCTGTATCTCACTACCTGACGATTTTTCAATCCTGCTCCAAACAGTATGCTTTGAAATTATAACTCTCGAGCTAACATCTCATCTCATTATCTCTAGCCGCTTTATCCTGTTCTACAGGGTCGCAGGCGAGCTGGAGCCTATCCCAGCTGACTACGGGCGAAAGGCGGGGTACACCCTGGACAAGTCGCCAGGTCATCACAGGGCTGACACATAGACACAGACAACCATTCACACTCACATTCACACCTACGGTCAATTTAGAGTCACCAGTTAACCTAACCTGCATGTCTTTGGACTGTGGGGGAAACTGGAGCACCTGGAGGAAACCCACGCAGACACGGGGAGAACATGCAAACTCCACACAGAAAGGCCCTTGCCGGCCACGGGGCTCAAACCCAGACCTTCTTGCTGTGAGGCGACAGCGCTAACCACTACACCACCGTGCTGCCCTCTCGAGCTAACAGTTATCATTATTATCATTATTATTATTTTTTTAAATTTATTTTTTAGCATTCTTTATTCTTCATATTGTACTGTGATTCAGCCACTAACTTTAATACTTTTTTATGAACATTATTTTGTCATACTTTTGTCTGTTTATTAGTGCTATAGATTATTATCTATTCCTGACGGAACACAGTAGGTCTAAATTAAAATCCTATTCAGTATGCTCATAATTATGATAATGGTGTAATTAAATAAATCACTGACTGTACAGCATCGTTCCATTTGTTGTTTATTTTGTATATTCATTTACTTTCTTAATGCAGGCTGGTTTGCTTTCAGGTTTCATTTCCTGCCCTGAAAAAGTACATAACATGGTGCCAGGGACCAACACTCAGCCCCAGGATAGTCCCTGTCTGATTTTACATTCGGCTAAAGGTCGTAACTCATAATTCCTGACCTCTGACCTCTGAAAACAGCAAAGACATACACCCCCACTCATCACCCCACCCCGGAAGCCAAATCAGATCAACATGGCTGTTTACAATATGCACAATAAACACAGCAGCAGATTTGACCTTTAAATGAGTTGTACTGTATATACACAAGTATTAGCTTTAGATCAATCAACATACACTCACCGGCCACTTTAATAGGAACTTGTTCTTGAGTCTAAGACTCTTTTCTTGGCTGCAGGAGTGGAACCCACACCTGTGCTCTTCTGCTGTTGCATGCTGAGATGCTTTTCTGCTCACCACGGTTGTAAAGAGTGATTATATGAGTTGCTATATCCTTCCTGGCAGCTCGAACCAATCTGGCCATTTTCCTCTGACCTCTCTTATCGACAAGGCGTTTGTTTCCACCCACAGAACTGTCGCTCACTCAGTCGATGTTTTTCGCACCATTCTGTGTAAACTCAAGAGACTGTTGTGTGTGAAAACCCCAGGAGATCAGCAGTTTCTGAAATACTCAAACCAGTCCATCTGGCCCAAACCAACACCCGTGCCACAGTGAAAGAAAGTCACACTTTGAGATCACAATTTTTCCCATTCTGATGTGTAAACATTGTGAACATTAACTGAAGCTCTTGATTTGTATCTGCATGACTTGATGCGTTGTGCTGCTGTCAAGGGATCGGCTGATTAGAGAACTGCATCAAACAAAAGAGCAGCTGGATGTATGGGTTTTCCTAATAAAGTGGCCTGTGAGTGTATTCACTTGTTAAATCTATAACACTGACTACACTTTGGTGTTTCGAGGAGGTAAATATACATCAGATAGATCAAAGATGAACACGGAAGTGTTGATGTTCATTCCTCATGTTGTAGCTCAAGAATGATGTAATTCCGATCTCCAACTTACCACTTCTGAGGATTCAGCATAAGAGCAGGCTTTGGGACATGCCACTATGTAAAGAGTTGTGTATTTGTCATGGGTGTGTATGTAATAATTATGATTCACTGCAAAGTTGCTGTAAAAGTCCTGGCTAAGTGAGGAACACTGAAAAGGCTCTTGTGGTGTTAGAGTGAATGCGCATGACTATTCTTTATTGTGAGGGACAGCATGGGTTCATGGAGATGATGGGAAGCAGTAAACGTCTGTAATCTAACACTCTGTCCCACTGATCAGAGAAGGCGGCATGCTGAACTAGACTGAGTGCACCACTTTGAGACAGACTGCTGGACACATCCTTTCCTGCCTCTCTGCGGTTGTACAGAGCCGTGAGATGAGAATTATCAGGACTGTCTGATTTCCCAAAACAGTGTGATATGCTGTAATTGAATACCATACAGTGAATGTGATTTATCCACCAGCTACTGGTGAAGCCTTAAAAGATTATAAGTCCCTGACTAACAACTGCTATCTACTGCTGTGTAGAATAACATACATAGTACTGCATCTAGTACATGAACACAAATGACAATACCCATCCAAAACTTTGCTAACACATGTTTCTGTTGTGGGCGGCACGGTGGTGTAGTGGTTAGCGCTGTCGCCTCACAGCAAGAAGGTCCGGGTTCGAGCCCCGTGGCCGGCGAGGGCCTTTCTGTGCGGAGTTTGCATGTTCTCCCCGTGTCCGCGTGGGTTTCCTCCGGGTGCTCCGGTTTCCCGCACAGTCCAAAGACATGCAGGTTAGGTTAACTGGTGACTCTAAATTGACCGTAGGTGTGAATGGTTGTCTGTGTCTATGTGTCAGCCCTGTGATGACCTGGCGACTTGTCCAGGGTGTACCACGCCTCTCGCCCGTAGTCAGCTGGGATAGGCTCCAGCTTGCCTGCGACCCTGTAGAACAGGATAAAGTGGCTACAGATAATGAGATGAGATGTTTCCGTTGTGTATATATCCATCCATCCATCCATTATCTGTAACCGCTTATCCTGTACAGGGTCGCAGGCAAGCTGGAGCCTATCCCAGCTGACTACGGGTGAGAGGTGGGGTACACCTTGGACAAGTCGCCAGGTCATCGCAGGGCTGACACACAGTGACAACCATTCACATTCACAACTACGGTCAATTTAGAGTCACCAGTTAACCTAACCTGCATGTCTTTGGACTGTGGGGGAAACCGGAGCACCCGGAGGAAACCCACGCGGACACGGGGAGAACATGCAAACTCCACACAGAAAGGCCCTCGTTGGCCGCTGGGCTCGAACCCTGCTAACCACTATGCCACGGTGCCGCCCTGTTGTATATACTCAAAACGCAATCTCGTGTTACTATGACGGTTATAAAGCTCAGTACTCGATGGCGATAGAGAGTCTTTTTGAAAAGTTTAACAGTAGCATTATTGAATCATGAAATTTCAAGTCAGGAGTACAGTCCTTTATTAAATCCAAGGGACATCCAAAGACTCTTCATATGAATAACAGAACACGGCATTTCTTACAAACCATTTTCTACTCCTATTGGATCAGAGTGCAGAGCTGATGATGTATTGTACGGTATATACACTCACCGGCTACTTTATTAGGAACACCCATACATACAGTGTCTTGCAAAAGTATTCATCCCTCTTGGTGTTTGCCCTGTTTTGTCGCATTACAAGCTGGAATTGAAATTGATTTTTAGGAGGTTAACACCATTTGATTTACACAACATGCTTACTACTTTAAAGGTGTAAATTGTTGTTTTACTGTGACACAAACAATAATTAAGATGAAAAAACAGAAATCTGGAGTGTGCATAGGTATTCACCCCCTTTCGTATGAAACCCCTAAATTAGAGCTGCTCCAACCAATTCACTTCATAAGTCACATAATTAGTTGATTAAGATCCACCTGTGTGCAATCAAAGTGTCACATGATCTGTCACATGATGTCTGTATAAATCAACCTGTTCTGGAAGGACCCTGACTCTGCAATACTACTAAGCAAGCAACATGAAAACCAAGGAGCCTCCAAACAGGTCAGAGACAAAGTTGTGGAGAAGTATAGATCAGGGTTGGGTTATAAAAAATATCCCAAACTTTGAATATCCCAGGGAGCACCATGAAATTCATTATGGCACAATAGAAAGAATACGGCACCACTACAAACCTGACAAGAGAAGGCCACCCACCAAAACTCGCAGACCGGGCAAGGAAGGCATTAATCAGAGATGCAACAAAGACACCAAAGAGAACACTGAAGGAGCTGCAAAGATCCACAGCGGAGATGGGAGTATCTGTCCATAGGACCACTTTAAGCCATACACTCCACAGAGCGGGGCTTTATGGAAGAGTGGCCAGAAAAAGGCATTGTTTAAGAAAACACGTTTGTAGTTTGCCCAACAGCATGTGGCAGACTCCCCAAACACATGGAAGAAGATTCTCTGGTCAGATGAAACTAAAATTGATCTTTTTGGCCATCGTGGGAAATGCCATGTGTAGAGCAAACCCAACACCCTGAGAACACCATTCCTACAGTGAAGCATGGTGGTGGTAGCATCATGCTGTGGGGATGTTTTCATCTGCAGGGACAAGAAAGCTGGTCAGGACTGAAGGAAAGATGGATGGCACTAAACACAGGGCAATTCTGGAGGAAAACCTGTTTGAGTCAGCCAGAGGTTTGAGACTGGGATGAAGGTTCATGTTCCAGCAGGACAATGACCCTAAACATACTGCTAAAGCTACACTGGATTGGTTTAAAGGGAAACATTTAAATGTCTTGGAACAGCTTAATCAAAGCCCAGACCTCAATCCAACTGAGAATCTGTGACATAACTTGAAGATTGCTGTACACCAACGCAACCCATCTAACTTGAAGGAGTTGGAGCAGTTTTGCCTTGAGGAATGGGCAACAATCCCAGTGGCTAGATGTGCTAAGCTAATAGAGACATACCCCAAGAGACTTGCAGCTGTAATTTCAGCAAAAGGTGGTTCTACAAAGTATTTACTTTTTTTTTTTTTTTGGGGGGGGGGGGGATGTGAATACCTACAGTATGCACACTCCAGATTTCTGTTTTTTCATCTTAATCATTGTTTGTGTCACAGTAAAACAACAATTTTCACCTTTAAAGTTGTCGGCATGTTGTGTAAATCAAATGGTGCTAACCCTCCAAAATCCATTTTAATTCCAGCTTGTAATGCAACAAAACAGGACAAACACCAATGGGGATGAATAATTTTGCAAGACACTGTACCGTATGTTTCTATGAATGATTGATTGATGGACCAACTCTGTAGAGTCTCATCATACTGCTGGTCTGCCATAACAGTTGATGGGGAGAAACCTGCCTCTGCCCTTAGCTGATTATAGCGCCCCCTTGCCGTGATGCTCAGAAATCAGCTTGTGCTTGAGTTAAAAACTGGGATTTCTGATTGTGGCTGCACGGTGGTGTAGTGGTTAGCACTGTCGCCTCACAGCAAGAAGGTCCGGGTTCGAGCCCCGGGGTCGGCGAGGGCCTTTCTGTGCGGAGTTTGCATGTTCTCCCCATGTCCGCGTGGGTTTCCTCCGGGTGCTCCGGTTTCCCCCACAGTCCAAAGACATGCAGGTTAGGTTAACTGGTGACTCTAAATTGACCGTAGGTGTGAGTGTGAATGGTTGTCTGTGTCTATGTGTCAGCCCTGTGATGACCTGGCGACTTGTCCAGGGTGTACCCCGCCTTTCGCCCGTAGTCAGCTGGGATAGGCTCCAGCTTGCCCGCAACCCTGCACAGGATAAGCGGCTACAGATAATGGATGGATGGATAGATAGATAGATAGATAGATAGATAAGGACATAAACCAGTAAGGATTTGCTAGTCAGTTAAGATGAATAGACAAAAACAATATCATCCAGAGTTATTGGCACCCTTCATAAAAGTGAGTCATATTATCTTAAGAATAGTGTACCACATGCAAAGAGAAACAAACATAAAGTGTGTCTTTATATTTTAGGTTTGTGGATGCGACCTGCTCTTTTCAGTTTCATCTTTTATATCTGGAGACTGACACAACCATCACAAGATGTTGATTTTGTGTCACTGTTTCTGGGATGATTTGCATCCTTGTTAAAAAGCTCCACATACAACCAAGCAAAAGCAAACTGATTTTATGATAAAATTAGCATGTTGTTATTTTAATGTTAATTAGCATATTATTTTAATGTTAATTGCTAATTAACATTAGCAAGATTCTTTTTGTTTTGGTCACCAGGTACAAAGTTGTTAAAGTGGGTACATACGGTATTATCTCTTTTTTCTTTTTTGCTAAACTTTGATTTTGATCTTGTTTGACCACGACACATGATTCCAGTGACATGATCTCCAGTGGCCTCGTTTCAGTGATGCTTGGTGAAGGATTCGCTCATGCAACTTTTCCAGCAGCTAGATAATGTTGAAAGGTGACAGATTAAACCAAGGATTTTTGAAACTGTGACATTTTTTGTTGCTTTGTTCAATACAGAAGAACCACTTTATTCATCACACGTACACTTGTGAAATTCCTCTCTGCATTTAACCCATCTGAAGCAGTGAACACACACATGCACACACACAAGTGAGCAATGAGCACATACACATACCCAGAGCTGTGCACAGCCATGCTAACAGGGGGCCACCCTATGTTAACCTAACCGCATGTCTTTGGACTGTGGGGGAAACTGGAGCACCCGGAGGAAACCCACGCGGACACAGGGAGAACATGCAAACTCTGCACAGAAAGGCTCCCGTCAGCTGTTGGGCTTGAACCCAGAACCTTCTTGCTGTGAGGCGACAGTGCTAACCACTACACCACCGTGCCGCCCATATACTATAACATGGTGGCACTGTGTATGTATAATGCATGACTTGGACCAAATTTAACATAGTATAGTTTTTTTTTTCATGGATGGCAAGTAGTTTGGATTTATTTGAAATATTTCAGAAGGTTATCTGTAAAACATATACTGTATGTTTAGAGACAAACTGCTTCTTATGAGAACAATTTTGTGAAAGCAAAGTATGTCATAAAAGAAAACAACAACAACAATGCAGACTAGTCAGTGCTTTTGTGGGTGATGTTAGTGATGGGATTATTTCCTTTTAAAATGGGAAGAAAACATCAGGAATTTTAACCATCGCAAAAATTAGACAACTACAACAACAGTGGCTTCTTAGCAGAAATATATTCAGTATAGGCATATTGATCTATTTCATACCATAAGATTACAATCAACCAAATATAAGATTATTAATTTAAATTATTTTATTGAATTAATTAAAATAGTCTTGTTCTATGGGCAGATAATGTTGCTATAATTATTATTTTTAGAAAGAAGACAAATGATATGGCAACTGTCTCGGAACATTTCAAGCTTGAAATGAGTAAAAATAAAAAGTAGAGAAAGAAGTCTTTTGAATATCTTTTAAATGTTTGGTTTGTTGGAATGTTGATATCAGAAATACTAGATAAATTTGACTGTATTCAAGAGGTTGTTGATAAAATGCTTAGAGGAGCTTTGGTCTTTAGTTTTTTTTTAAATTTACTTATCCATCCATTATCTCTAGCCGCTTTATCCTTCTACAGGGTCGCAGGCAAGCTGGAGCCTATCCCAGCTGACTACGGGCGAAAGGCGGGGTACACCCTGGACAAGTCGCCAGGTCATCACAGGGCTGACACATAGACACAGACAACCATTCACACTCACATTCACACCTACGGTCAATTTAGAGTCACCAGTTAACCTAACCTGCATGTCTTTGGACTGTGGGGGAAACCGGAGCACCCGGAGGAAACCCACGCAGACACGGGGAGAACATGCAAACTCCGCACAGAAAGGCCCTCGCCAGTTGCTGGGCTCGAATCCCGAACCTTCTTGCTGTGAAGCGACAGTGCTAACCACTACACCGCTGTGCCGCCATTTATTTATTTATTTTTAGAAAAGCTTGTGACATGCTTAAATAAATGATGAATAACAATTCAAGAGGTCATTATTACCTGGGGGGCCTGGAACAGTGTGTGTGTGAGATTTATATACATGAAGGACTGACACTAATTAGAACATATGCAACTCACTATATAGGATCTATACAAAAAGTAGAAGCCTGCTTCGTTTTATCATTGTTTGGTTTGTAGGGAAACATTAGTCAATGTCAAGGTAGGAGTGCTGTTGAAGGGACGTTTTCATTTGGCTGGTAGTCAAGACATGAAATATGCAACTCGGGGACGTGAGAATCTATGGACTGTTATTTATCACAGCTCTCTCAGCCCCTCCTTCTCTTTCTCTCTCTGTCTCACACACACACACACACACACAGCATGCTGTATTTGACTTTTATCTCAAATCTGCCGAAAGCTATGTGTATCAGGTATCTTGACAGATAGCGATAGCTTTAGCGCTGTGCGGTGGCCTAACAGAGGTTAATTAGAAAGCAGACGCTTCAGCAGTTTCAACATGACTTCCTGTTGCCAGCCATTATTGACATAACTATGAATGATTCCAAGGGCAATGACAGAAAACATTAGCACCATTTCTCAAACAGAATCCTGTCTGTCACATTCCCCATTTTTCTGGCCCGGGTACGGCTCCAAGTTTTGTTTGTTTGAGAAACAGATGGTTGTGTCATTTAGTATGTATGAGCTTTTCGGTTTTTATGGCATATCATAACTCATGCAAATAGCAATCTTATTTTGAGAATATCCATAAATACAGGAAACAAATTACCAGTCAACGATCTCTCAGGGCTGATATATTCATTGATGGAAGGTGATAGGACCCTCTTGGGTGGCAGCGATTAGGCAGGATTAGGCTGGAGCAGCGGGACTAAAGCGTCATTTGTTTGATTTGAGAAACATGGTACTTTCTGTAGACGATAATAGCTTGGTGTATGGGTGAGCCGTGCATAAAATATCGCCGAGATGAGGGGAGACTGTGTCGACTGGAATCAACACTCAAGTTTAATTGCAGCCATTTATTGATTTGAATAAGCTCTTCAGATCCCATGTGAAAATGATTTCAAGCTATGCAACACTAGCACACAAACAGAATACCAATGGTAGATTACTGACTCGTTTTGGTGCGTGAAAGGAAATGAAATGGATTATATTCCATATGATGTGAGAAAGCAGTGCTGTGATTTGATGACACGTTGAGCGAAGCCTCCTGGCTGCTGGTGCCTGTCGAAAACCTGCTCGAGTGTTGCAGTGGAGCTGACAATGACACACAGAGTCAGAACACTTTGATTGTCGGATTCGGGGCTTTGTAATTCTGCCGCCGACTGTCTAATAAAAGCTTAAAAAATGCACCAGCTCTTGTCGGCCCTGCTCATAACCTAACCTTGTTCTTGACGCATCACAATGCAATGTGATTTGAAACACTCCAAAAATAAACATTGTTTTGGAGAAAGTCTTGCAAATCACAATCACACATTGCCGCTGATAATCCGATGCTATAATTATGTCTGGAACGGATGTGTGGGCGCAAAGTGTCTGGATCTTTGCTGGAGAATTGGACAGCCTCCCTTTAGGCCTGGTTTCTTTGCCAGCATGCTTATGTACCTTTTCCTTTCCTTTCCTTTCCTTTCCTCCACTAGCCTTGCTTCTCATCTTCCCCAGACTGCTTCAGTCTTGCTTTCACCTTTGAAGTAGCTTTAGACTCGTGACTGTGGAGTCACTGACAAGAAGGAGTGAAAAGAGAGTGCTTCAAAAGAATTTCCTACCAAAAGCTAGAAATTGCTAGAATTTTAAATTTTTTTTTTTTTTTTTTTTTTTTTACTGGCAAAAGCATCATTTCCTCCAGGTTTGGTGAGAGATTTGGAGCAGCGGTTCCTTTCATCAATAGGCGACCTTATCAAATAACGAACACAGAAATTCTACAAGTATGGGAAAGCATTTCTTTTGTGACAACAGGATGTATATGATAGATACTGTGTGCACTTTCAGCTTTCCCCAAGAAGCTCAATTATTGAGTAGCAGGAACGTTTTTTTAATTTGGCAATTAAACCTTTTATGTATTGATTTCTGTGTCCTTTTCAAATCGGTGAGCTTCTCAAACGGCCTTACTCGGTGTAGAAAGGGAATGCGTATCTATTTTCCTCATGTCAAGTCAAGTTTATTTTTATAGCTCTTTTAACAACAGACATTGTCGCAAAGCAGCTTTACAGAAAGTTAAAGGCTTTAAACATGAGCTACTTTTATCCCTAATTCATCCCCAATGAGTAAGCCTGTGGCGATGGTGACAAAGAAAAATTCCCTCAGATGACATGAGGAAGAAACCTCAAAAGGGAACCCATCCTCATTTGGGTGATAATGGATAGCATGATTATAAATAACTCGCTTCTATAACTGTGTCCTGTGGAGTCACAAAGTATAACTGTGTACCAGGAAATTCATTGTAGTTTTAACATGAAGTCTGTTTTGTTGAAGTTATAAACTGTTCATTGATGGAGACTTGAGTGCAAAACTGTTCATGACAACTGCAGTCCTAAAGTTATCATGGTAATTGTAGTCCTCAGCCGTAGATATGTTAGTGTAAGTGTCCAGAGCCGTCTTCCAAGTGCGACTTTTGACTGTCCATATGGGGCCGTCCTCTACAGGGGTGATGTGATGAGACTCCAGCCAGAAGTAGGGCATCAGGATGGATCAGGCAGGTCCGAGGAGTAGAAGAGGTCAGCATCTTACTGGTGTCTCAGGATTGACATGTAACTCGACAGAGAGAGACGGGGGGGGGGAAGAAAACATGGGTTGTTAGGTATGCCCAATGTCACTTAATGAGTAAGAACAGGATACATTTTGTGTTAAGTGCAAGCAGGGACTCCGGCAAGACTAACTATGATGGCATAACTAAATGGGAGAGCCAGAAGGTAACACAGGCATGAGGGCGTCCCGGGACATAAAGCAGCCAGCCACAACACCGTCAGCAAACCCAAGTGAATGGGGGGGCACAGCATCCATACTTCCAAGTTTACTAAACACTCTATGCCTGAGGACCCTCCAGATCTACTCCTTTACCTAATGTGAACTGTACTGTAAGACTGCTGCTCAATATTTACCCAAATCTCTCCTACTCCATGTCTTTAACTTTAAACACCATTACTTTATAAAACACGACTGTATATAAGACTTGTTGAAAGTAGCCATGCTTCTCTCTCTCTCTCTCTCTCTCTCTCTCTCTCTCTCTCCTTTCATCCTTCACAATCTTTTTAAAATGCTGCACCATCCTCCCTCCCAACAGTAAATGTATCTCAGACACAAAGTAATACATTTTCAAAGACCCCAATTCCTTTATTCTATTTCTAACCTCCAGGTCAATGAAACCTGACATTAGAAATGTGATGCTGGTATTAGTGGAGAATGAGGAGATGTTCCAGCCGTTATGGCAACACTACAAAACAAATTGATTTCAGCACTCTGGATTTCAGCTTCGCCACATTACTTCCAGGATATCATCTCCGAACCCTGACACATCACAATCATATTAGGCTTAAATACACCAGATCTTACCTTACCCCAAAGTGTTTTTGTGAGAAACCGTAAATAACATTCATCTACTTCTAGAGCCTGTTTACGATTGCATGATCTCCTTTGATTTTCTCCCTCGTCAGTTCGTGTGGGGAAGAGCGGGAGGGCGAAGATGAGCTTTGATCTGCGTTATGGGCTAAAGATGAAACTTTTACCATGGTTTGCCTTTGTTACTGAATTGATGGAGATCGCAATCGTCCATAATGAATGAGGAGCAGAGTCGGGACGAACGAGGCCGCAAGCAGAACGAGAAAGTGCATGTCCTTTCATTCACCCTGGAGACATGCTTTGTACTGCTTCATTAGAACCAGGATAACATTAATGTTGGGGAATGTTAGCCAAATCCCATTCCTCTATAAGTAAGCCAGATATGTTTATCATGTTATACAACCAAAGAGTATCGTTAAAGCCATGTTTGGCAATGGCAAACATATTTAACCATTAATCTAATATCTATTGTTTGTGATATTCAAAATATGAGTTACACACAACAAAATGGTGACATTTGATATCATATTATACTCTTTAAAGCTCTTTTTAGACATCAAGATCAGTTTTACATCCAAATTTTACATATACAGTCCTGTGCAAAAGTCTTAGGCACTCTATTTTTTTCCCCATACAAACTTTGTTATAGATTTCTTTTTTATGACATCTGCATTATGGAGTCAGTACAAAAACATTTTAGAGTCCAAACATTTGTTTTTTTTCCAGCACAAAATTAAATGTTACAGAAAAAAAAAGTTTGTATCTGAGCAGCATGTTACATAAGAAAGCACTTTTCAGATTAAAAAAGAAAACATAATGAAGGCTGCTGGGTTTTCGTGCAAAATGAAGCGAGTGTGACAGTCAAAGTGTCCAGAAGAACTGTGGCTGGTTCTGTAAGATGCTCAGTAAAACCTACAGCTCATTTCCTTACAAAACTGCACTCACTGTACCTGAGACTACTATTTATTTTTAAAGCAAAGGGTGGTCTTGGTGGCATGGTGGTGTAGTGGTTAGCGCTGTCGCCTCACAGCAAGAAGGTCCGGGTTCGAGCCCCGTGGCCGGCGAGGGCCTTTCTGTGTGGAGTTTGCATGTTCTCCCCGTGTCTGCGTGGGTTTCCTCCGGGTGCTCCGGTTTCCCCCACAGTCCAAAGACATGCAGGTTAGGTTAACTGGTGACTCTAAATTGACCGTAGGTGTGAATGTGAGTGTGAATGGTTGTCTGTGTCTATGTGTCAGCCCTGTGATGACCTGGCGACTTGTCCAGGGTGTACCCCGCCTTTCACCCGTAGACAGCTGGGATAGGCTCCAGCTTGCCTGTGACCCTGTAGAACAGGATAAAGCGGCTACAGATAATGAGATGAGATGAGAGGGTGGTCTTGGTGGCACAGTGGTGTAGTGGTTAGCGCTGTCGCCTCACAGCAAGAAGGTCCGGGTTCGAGCCCCGTGGCCGGCGAGGGCCTTTCTGTGTGGAGTTTGCATGTTCTCCCCGTGTCTGCGTGGGTTTCCTCCGGGTGCTCCGGGTGCTCCGGTTTCCCCCACAGTCCAAAGACATGCAGGTTAGGTTAACTGGTGACTCTAAATTGACCGTAGGTGTGAATGTGAGTGTGAATGGTTGTCTGTGTCTATGTGTCAGCCCTGTGATGACCTGGCGACTTGTCCAGGGTGTACCCCGCCTTTCACCCGTAGACAGCTGGGATAGGCTCCAGCTTGCCTGTGACCCTGTAGAACAGGATAAAGCGGCTACAGATAATGAGATGAGATGAGAGGGTGGTCTTGGTGGCACAGTGGTGTAGTGGTTAGCGCTGTCGCCTCACAGCAAGAAGGTCCGGGTTTGAGCCCCGTGGCCAGCGAGGGCCTTTCTGTGCGGAGTTTGCATGTTCTCCCCGTGTCCGCATGGGTTTCCTCTGGGTGCTCCGGTTTCCCCCACAGTCTAAAGACATGCAGGTTAGGCTAATTGGTGGCTCTAAATTGACCGTAGGTGTGAATGTGAGTGTGAATGGTTGTTTGTCTTTGTGTCAACCCTGTGATGACCTGGCGACTTGTCCAGGGTGTACCCCGCCTCTCGCCCGTAGTCAGCTGGGATAGGCTCCAGCTTGCCTGCAACCCTGTACAGGATAAGCAGCTACAGATAATGGAAGGATGGAAAGAGTAATCTCACACCAAATATTGACTTTGTTTCATTTATTATGGCTTACTGATTACTGTTTATAGTATTTTTTTAATGTTGAAACATTTTCATTTCCTTATTTTTAAGCCATTTTTGTTGTCCAGCATTTCTTTACATGTGCCTAAGACTTTTGCACAGGACTGTACATACACTCACTGTTGGCTTAATAGGGAGATCTGTACACCTGCTCAGTCTTGCAGTTATCTAATGGTTGATCTAATATAGGATGAAGGATATAGTAACTCAAATAGTCACACTTAATAACCATGGTGAGCAGAAAAGCATCTCAGAATGCACAACATATCAAACCATGAGGTGTGTGGGTGACAACAGCTGAAGACCACATCGGGTTTCACTTCCATCAGTCAAGAACAAGAATCTGAGACTATCACGAGCACAAACTCACCCGAACTGGACAGAATTATTATTATTATTATTATTATTATTATTATTATTATATGTGCAAAATGTCGAGATGAGGAATTTCCTTATATTATATTTGTCCTGCAGTAAGAGGTTATAGATGAAATGATCCCTCCACACCTGTAGCCTCAGCTCAGTGAACAGATCCCTGTCTGGTGCCGATGCAGTCATGTTCAGGCTGCCATTCTGGCTGCAACATAGCACAAATAACATTTCAATCTCAGTTGGCCCACACTGCAACACACAACATACCGCAGTTGTTAAAGACTCACCAGTGTTGTGGTCTGAGGATACACAGGATACACGTGTGCATATGACATGGCACCAACAGCTGCATTTTACTCAGGACCCAAACTGAACCCAATGTGACATTTAGAGAACCAGCTTAAAAAAATTATTGGATTGGAATTTGGTGGTCGAAAAAGACTAATTGACAATAAAAACTTGGTGTTCAGAAAATCTGAATGTTTTTAATGACAGGGTTGGCTGGTATCGATGGGCTAGCAGGGCTAAATCCCCCTGTCTTTCAAAGGTAAAAGTAAAATCAACATAAAGTTTCATATTTGTGGAATCCTCATCATCTGATCTGTGGTTAAGCAACATTTTAAAAGAGGATTATTTGTGATTTTTTTCATGCAAAGAACACAGAGAATGAAATGAAGAGAGACTGTGGGCTAACTGTAACAAGCCCAGTGCTGTAGGTTCATGCAGCCAATCAGCTACAGTCATGTCACGTGACTACACAGTGTGACACACCCACCTAGTTTTGAACTGCAATGGGCTAATATATTCTAGCCCACTTTGGTGATGTTTCTGTAATACATCACCAGTAGGTGTGTTACAGACTCAGGCTACATCCACACGACAACGGCAACGAGATGTTATTTAAAAATATATCGCGTCCAAATGGGCAACGATCAGTAAAATATCAGGTCCATATAGCAACACAACGCTTGCTGAAAACGATGCAATACACATGCCACACCTCTAGGGGCGCTGTAAGACGGTCCCTTCAGAGACACCAGAACAATAGAAGAAGTAAGGACGCATGTGCATAAACTATTATGCGCGAGACTTTATTAGCCACAAAGTCAGGAAAATCTGTTCGTAAAATTACATTATAATGACCAAATACAATGAAAAGTATTTTTCCAGTCTCACCTGTGAAAGGTAATCCCATGTGATCTCGTTTGGACGGCAAACCTGTTGGTACAGTTAAACGCAGCTAATCTTTATTCTCCGCTTTGACCTATCCAATATGGCGGCAAGGATGACGTATGATTCTACGTGGAAGGCGGCGTCTTTAATGGTCCGGAATAAATTGAATGCTACACGTTGATGGATTAATTTGTTGTTTCTCACCTGTGAAAGGTAATCCCATGTGATCTCGTTTGGACGGTAAACCTGTTGGTACAGTTAAACGCAGCACATGAATCTTTATTCTCCGCTTTGACCTATCCAATATGGCGGCGAGGATGATGTATGATTCTACGCGGAAGGCGGCGTCTTTAATGGTCCGGAATAAATTGAATGCTACACATTGATGGATTAATTTCCTCTTCTACGCCCTTTTTGAGGAATGTATTGTAGGACTTAAACCAACATCTGAAGAGGTGAGATCGCTCCTTTTTTTCCCTATTTTTGCTGGCGGGATTGACTCTGCCCTAAGGGCAGAGTCTCTCTCTCTCTCTCTCTCTCTCTCTCTCTCTCTCACTTTGCACCATTACACAATAAATATTCACAGTGAAAATATTTTGTAAGCACGTTTCATGAACGAAGTTATAGGATTTGTTGACAACTCGCATCGAGTTCGTTACACTTCTACCCGGCGTGAAGCACTCACAGTCATGTGATTGTGACGTCATCGTAAACAAATCCGTTCTACTCATCCAGATGACTTCACAACGGCAACGTTGCCAGATCTTTCCACTCTGGAACCTGTTCTCAAAAAGATTGCGTTTTGGGCACCCAAAACGCCGGTGCCGTGTGGACGCCAGGCCTAAACGATAAGCAATTGTATCGGAGTCACCTGAATCTGTTGCCATGTGGACAGGGCCTCAGTGGCAGGTATAGACCCCTTTCACTGACGTCACCCGAAACCGGAAGTAAACAGACCCTGCGCCATATTGGAAGACCAACAAACTCGTGATAAGGGGATAATAACGGCAGCGGTATGTGAACCCACGAGAATAAAGTGGAGTGGCAAACGACTTAAACAAACAAATCTGAGCTGTTTTATTTATGATTTATTGGCCCAACAGTAGACTTGAAAGAAACCTGTGTGAGACTTGGCAAAAAACTGTGGATATAATGGATAAGTCTGTGCATGATCTGCGGACACTTTGAGGTAAGCAAACGCAAGAAATTCAGATTTAAAACATGCTAAAGTGGCCCCAAGTTGATAACTGTATGAGGAGCAAGCCTCCCAGACTTCTCGTCTCGTCTCGTCTCGTCTTCTTCCGCTTATCCAGGACCGGGTCGCGGAGGCAGCAGTCTAAGCATGGAAGCCCAAACTTCCCTTTCCCCAGACACCTCGGCCAGCTCCTCGGGAAGAACACCGAGGCGTTCCCAGGCCAGCCGAGAGACATAGTCCCTCCAGCGTGTCCTGGGTCTTCCCCGGGGCCTCCTCCCGGGGGGACATGCCTGGAACACCTCCCCAGGGAGGCGTCCAGGAGGCATCCGAAAAAGATGCCCGAGCCACCTCAGCTGGTTCCTCTCGATGTGGAGGAGCAGCGGCTCTACTCCGAGCTCCTCCCGAGTGACTGTGCTTCTCACCCTATCTCTAAGGGAGCGCCCAGCCACCCTGCGAAGGAAACTCATTTCAGCCGCTTGTATCCGCGATCTTGTTCTTTCTGTCATTACCCAAAGCTCATGACCATAGGTGAGAGTCGGAACGTAGATCGACCGGTAAATTGAGAGCTTCGCCTTTTGGCTCAGCTCCTTCTTCACCACGACGGACCGGTAAAGCGACCGCATCACTGCGGAGGCTGCACCGATCTGCCTGTCGATCTCACGCTCCATCCTTCCCTCACTCGTGAACAAGATCCCGAGATACTTAAACTCCTCCACTTGAGGCAGGACTTCTCCACCAACCTGGAGAGGGCAAGCCACCCTTTTCCGGTCGAGAACCATGGCCTCGGACTTGGAGGTGCTGATTCTCATCCCAGCCGCTTCACACTCGACTGCAAACCGCCCCAGTGCATGCTGAAGGTCCTGGTTTGAAGAAGCCAACAGGACAACATCATCCGCAAAAAGCAGAGATGAAATCCTGTGGTTCCCAAACAGGATTCCTTCCGGCCCCTGGCTGCGCCTAGAAATTCTGTCCATAAAAATTATGAACAGAACCGGTGACAACCTTTGTCACCGGTTTGTCCCAGACTTCTACAATTTAATAATAATAATAATTTAGGATGGTTTGGGGCTCGCTCGCTGCTGCCAGGTTGGTTGTTGAGTAGCCTGACTGTTTTTTTTTCCTTGCGTGTGGTATCATTGTTGACGCGAGGTTGTTTTTTGAACATGCCAATGCGGACACGATTTCCCCTGATGAGTTATGACTTCAGACGCGATGCGTGTGTGGAGGTGTGGAGTCCGTGTGATATGTGCGTAAGATAGGCTTCTCATGTGTTTGGAGATCTGCGCTCCGAGACAAGCGCAAGCACACACATCCCCAAGGGAAAAAAGGGGCCCCCCGAAAATATCGGCATAGTTCGAACACTGAGTGTAGGCACTGGGTGTAAACAACAAATAGTTTACAATGTCTGGGTAGCAAACAGATGGCAGAATTGGTGTCAGGTCCTCCTTATGTTTCCATTCTCCCTTGCCGCGAGTCTTATCATATGGGTCAAACCCATCAATCACAGCCAGTTTCTCCACATACCGTGCCCTTTCTGCAGCTGGTAATGTACTCACATAACCAGAATTATCTTCCATCGTGTCACTTTACTCTCGCTCATACTTTGTTTTATATTGTGAGTGCATGTACTTGGTCTTCCAATATGGCGCCTAACAAAATCTCGCGGCGCGGTGACGTCATGTGAAAGGGGTCTATAATGAACGTGAACGAAGTGGATTATTTACTGTATCATTATTTTTCCACGAAATTATGTTTGGAAACTGAAAGTCGAAAGACTGAGCACACGTTGTCGAATCAAAGTACAAATTACCACACAAAAGGACAGACACCAAAACCGTACATTTGGTGTTTTTTGGACTGCAAAACAAGTATTACATTACGCAAAGGTCCTGTTTCCTGTTGGTGGGGCAGAAAAGGAGTTTAGAGTTTAGTTTTTCATGATCAAGTTCAGAAATGTTTACAGCACATTTCCCAGTTAATACATCCATCCATCCATTATCTGTAGCCGCTTATCCTGTACAGGGTCGCAGGCGAGCTGGAGCCTATCCCAGCTGACTATGGGCGAGAGGCAGGGTACACCCTGGACAAGTTGCCAGGTCATCGCAGGGCTGACACATAGACACAGACAACCATTCACACTCACATTCACACCTACGCTCAATTTAGAGTCACCAGTTAACCTAACCTGCATGTCTTTGGACTGTGGGGGAAACCGGAGCACCCGGAGGAAACCCACGCGGACACGGGGAGAACATGCAAACTGCACACAGAAAGACCCTTGTTGACCACTGGGCTTGAACCCAGAACCTTCTTGCTGTGAGGCATATACAGCGCTCAGCGTAAATGAATACACCCCCTTTGAAAAGTAACATTTTAAACAATATCTCAATGAACACAAACAATTTCCAAAATGTTGACAAGACAAAGTTTAATAACATCTGTTTAACTTATAACGGGAAAGTAAGGTTAATACTATAACTTAGATTACACATTTTTTCAGTTTTACTCAAATTAGGGTGGTGCAAAAATGAGTACACCCCACAACAAAAACTACTACATCTAGCACTTTGTATGGCCTCCATGATTTTTAATGACAGCACCAAGTCTTCTAGGCATGGAATGAACAAGTTGGCGACATTTTGCAACATCAATCTTTTTCCATTCTTCAACAATGACCTCTTTTAGTGACTGGATGCTGGATGGAGAGTGATGCTCAACTTGTCTCTTCAGAATTCCCCATAGGTGTTCGATTGGATTCAGATCAGGAGACATACTTGGCCACTGAATCACTTTCACCCTGTTCTTCTTCAGAAATCCAACAGTGGCCTTATATGTGTGTTTAGTCATGTTGGAAAAGTACACGACGACCAAGGGCATGGAGTGATGGTAGCATCTTCTCTTTCAGTATAGAGCAATACGTCTGTGAATTCATGATGCCATCAGTGAAATGCAGCTCCCCGACACCAGCAGCACTCATGCAGCCCCACATAAGGACACTGCCACCGCCATGTTTCACTGTAGGTACCATGCATTTTTCTTTGTATTCCTCACCTTTGCGACGCCATACAGTTTTGAAGCCATCAGTTCAAAAACATTTATCTTGGTCTCATCACTCCAGAGTATAGAGTCCCAGTGGTCTTCATCTTTGTCAGCATGGGTCCTGGCAAACTCTAGGCGGGCTTTTTTGTACCTGGGCTTTAGGAGAGGCTTCTTTCATGGACGGCATCCATGCATGCCATTCCTCTGCAGTGTACGCCGTATTGTGTCACGGGAAATAGTCACCCCAGTTTGGCTTTCTACTTCTTTAGATAACTGCAGTGAACTTGCATGCCGATTTTCTTCAACCCTTCTCATCAGAAGATGCTCCTGTCGAGGTGTTAACTTCCTTGGATGACCTGGACGTCTCTGTGAGATGGTTGCAGTTCCATCTTTCTTAAATTTTTGTACCACTTTTGCTACACTATTCTGACTGATAAATAAAGCTTTGCTGATCTTCTTAGCCTTCATCTTTGTAGTGTAAAGAAATTATTTTCTTTGGGGAATTCTGAAGAGACAAGTTGAGCATCGCTCTCCATCCAGCATCCAGTCACTAAAAGAGGTCATTGTTGAAGAATGGAAAAAGATTGATGTTGCAAAATGTCGCCAACTTGTTCATTCCATGCCTAGAAGACTTGGTGCGGTCATTAAAAATCATGGAGGCCATACAAAGTACTAGATGTAGTAGTTTTTGTTGTGGGGTGTACTCATTTTTGCACCACCCTAATTTGAGTAAAACTGAAAAATGTAATCTAAGTTATATTATTAACCTTACTTTCCCGTTATAAGTTAAACAGATGTTATATTAAACTTTGTCTTGTCAACATTTTGGAAATTGTTTGTGTTCATTGAGATATTGTTTAAAATGTTACTTTTCAAAGGGGGTGGACTCATTTACGCTGAGCACTGTATATATATAAACCAGTATGTTACAGCTAAGAGACCAAATGGATTTTTTTTACAAAGAATGAAAAAAATTGGTTTCGAAGTTTATCAGGCAAAGTAAATTTCAGGTGTTAAATTACACTATACATGCTCTGATTAGCTAAATATGGCTTTCCTGACATGTAGATGCAGGCAAAGGAGTTTTGTATGGCTGAAATGGGCCTGTGTGTCAGGGTTTAATTTTCATCCTTTGTTTCTGTTTTAGCCTCTAATTTGAATGGTTAAGGCTTCATTGTTCACATATTCACACAGCGCCCCTGGCCAAATATCTGTAATTGGGTTTGACCTTATGCTGGGGCTGCCACAGAAATGAAGCTCAAAGTGAGTTTCAGTACAAGACTTTTTCCCTCTCAGCCACTTAAAAAGGCAGAAAATGCAGTTCATTCCCTTCGATGCAATAAGTGCAGTAATGAAGATGGATTAAACTCCATCTCTGCTCCAAATGGATAAATATTATTAAATCTTTTCTTCTTCTTTTGACCATGGATCTCAGATGACCATGGCCTTGTTAATGTGCAAACCTTTATACATCAAGGTATGTGGTTATTCTGTTAAACTCTGTTTAAACCTCTGCTTTGTAAACATTCACCTGAAAAGTATTTCATTAAAATTGTGTTGCATGACATCCTAATAAAAAAAATTATGTTATTCGATATGAATTTTTGAAGAAAAGAAGAAACTCTGGGTCACACCAAGGAAAGACTCAGTTCTGTACTGAAAATGTTATTACTGTATATAAATCCCCTTTCAAAAATAAACATGTAATGTAATTCCACAAATCGAAGTATTGTGTAAGATTGCAAGTCATTTTATGCATAGATTTTTTAAAATATCACTCAGCATGAAAAAAAAACAAACAAAAAAACAACTATATCTTGTATAACTGTATAATACCCTCACATTGAGGTTAAACTAGTCCAATGCATATGTATAGAAAACATCTCATCTCATCTCATTATCTCTAGCCACTTTATCCTTCTACAGGGTCGCAGGGAAGCTGGAGCCTATCCCAGCTGACTACGGGCGAAAGGCGGGGTACACCCTGGACAAGTTGCCAGGTCATCACAGGGCTGACACATAGACACAGACAACCATTCACACTCACATTCACACCTACGCTCAATTTAGAGTCACCAGTTAACCTAACCTGCATGTCTTTGGACTGTGGGGGAAACCGGAGCACCCGGAGGAAACCCACGCGGACACGGGGAGAACATGCAAACTCCACACAGAAAGGCCCTTGCTGGCCACGGGGCTCGAACCCGGACCTTCTTGCTGTGAGGCAACAGCGCTAATCACTACACCACCGTGCCACCCCTGTATAGAAAACATGACTAATGCCGCTTTTCCACTACAAACGCGGCTGAGCCGTGCCGAGTCGAGCTGAGTCGAGCTGAGCGGGGCTGTTGGAGTTGCATTTCGACTACAACCGCGCTGAACCGTGCTGGCTGGAAGTGGGTGGACACATTGGGTGGAGTTAGCGAAAGTGGGTGGACGTCATGTGATGTCGTTAAGCAGCGCAAACAGTGACATCAGTGACAGTGGCGGAACAAGTCAGAGCCGGGCCGGGGGCGGGGCAAATGACCGGGCCCTTTATTAAAGCTTATCATAACATCATTTTAGGCTACAAAATGTCCGCAACTGCGGTGTTTACCAATTTCAACACTACCGGGTGCAACTATGTTATTTAGTACATCAAGTCCTTCAAACGAACATGTAACTCAGAAACAAAAAACATTAGGATACTGTACATGGCTCATAATAAAACATCAATAGCCTATACTGCGCACATTATTTGAAGGGCATACGAATGAGCGCTCAGAGGTTGCAACGGTGACAGGAAGAGTCAGAAATAAAAGGAGGGCGGTGCAAACCTCACTGAATGCACTGTGTTTACATTAAGTCCTTCAAACGAACATGTAACTCAGAAACAAAAAAACATTAGGCGACATACTGTACATGGCTCATAATAAAACATCAATAGCCTACTGCGCGCATTATTTGAAGGGCATACGACGAGCCTTGCGCTCCGCGAACTCGTCCACGATGCTCTGTCTGTCACTGATTCAGTGAGCTTTTCAGCGGTAGTCTCACGACCCGAATAGTAAACAATAAACATGGAGGACATGGAGTCGTTAGTGTGGCTGGTCTTGGTGCTGTGGCTTGACAACGCCAACAGATACTGGCAAGAGCGTATAGATGAGGCGAGGCGCATAAGGCTTCAGAAATTCTCGTAATTCGTAATTCTTCTTCTTCCGGGTTTGCGGTGTTTACAGATCCCAGCGTGCTCGCGGGGCGTGTGTGGGCATGTGAGGACACGCCTCCTCACCAATCAGTGCACAGGGGAGTGTCTGCTCACGCCCCCACCCTCAGTCGGCACGGTTTGGCTCGCTTCAGCCCCACTCCAAAACGGTGCGAGTTTTAGGGGCTAAGCAGGGCTGAAACGAGCTGAGTCGTGCTGGTTTTTGGTAGTCGAAACGCGAGCCGTGTCGGGCTGAAGTGAGCTGAAGCGAGCTGAAGTGAGCTGAAAAAGGGTAGTGGAAAAGGGCCATAATATACTGTAATGTATTATATGTACACAAGTGTTTTACTGGGAAATACACTACTTGTATTTTTCATATGGGCTCCATCTGGGATATGGAGAACCAAAACCATGACATAAATCTCTATATGTCTCTCATGAGGAAATCAATGAATTGTTTTGATAAATTTGGTCACTTTTTGTTTGTGAATGTTTCTATATAATAAAAAGAAAATGACACGTTGGCTTGAAGATATGAAGTTAATCTTCTCTTGTTGAAAAACTCACATTTTTCATACAAAATACATTACGGATCTGAGAGACATATTTAAATAATATTGGCTGGCTTTGCATGGTATATCAGATATATTCCATTCAGCTAGCATGAAAAGAGAAGGCCACCCGCCAAAACTCACAGACTGGGCAAGGAAGGCATTAATCAGAGATGCAACAAAGACACCAAAGAGAACACTGAAGGAGCTGCAAAGATCCACAGCGGAGATGGGAGTATCTGTCTATAGGACCACTTTAAGCTGTACACTCCACAGAGTGAGGCTTTATGGAAGAGTGGCCAGAAAAAAAGCCATTGCTTAAGAAAACACATTTGGAGTTTGCCCAACAGCATGTGGCAGACTCCCCAAACACATGGAAGAAGATTTTCTGGTCAAATGAGACTCAAATTGAACTTTTTGGCCATCATAGGAAATGCCATGTGTGGAGCAAACCCAACACCCTGACAGCACCGTTCCTACAGTGAAGCCTGGTGGTGGCAGCATCATGCTGTGGGGATGTTTTTCATCTGCAGGGACAGGAAAGCTGGTCAGGACTGAAGGAAAGATGGATGGCACTAAATACAGGGCAATTCTGGAGGAAAACCTGTTTGAGTTGGCCAGAGGTTTGAGACTGGGACGAAAGTTCACATTTCAGCAGGGCAATGACCCTAAACATACTGGATTGGTTTAAAGGGAAACATTTAAATGTCTTGGAATGGCCTACTCAAAGCCCAGACCTCAATCCAATTGAGAATCTGTGGCATAAATTGAAAATCGCTGTACACCAACGCAACCCATCTAACTTGAAAGAGTTGGAGCAGTTTTGCCTTGAGGAATGGGCAAAAATCCCAGTGGCTAGATGTGCTAAGCTAATAGAGACATACGGTACCCCAAGAGACTTGCAGCTGTAATTGCAGCAAAAGGTGGCTCTACAGAGTATTGACTTTGGAGAGTGAATACCTATGCACAGATTTCTGTTTTTTTTTTCATCTTAATCATTGTTTGTGTCATAATAAAACCACAATTTTCACCTTTAAAGTTGTCAGCATGTTGTGTAAATCAAATGGTGCTAACCCTCCAAAAATCCATTTTAATTCCAGCTTGTAAAGCAACAAAACAGGACAAACACCAAGGGGGATGAATACTTTTGCAAGACACTGTATGATAACAATATTGCATGCTATCAAACCAAATGAATGAAACCTGCTAGAAGGGACTAGAATACATGTTTTTATTCCATGGAAAAAGTGCCCTGTATGAATAATAATTCCCATTATTTCACTCCGATGATATCATTCCCAATGCTTTCCCACTGACTAGATGCACGTTGTCAAAATGGTGAACCGGTTCAAAATTAAAATTCTTTTGATTAATTTGTGTTTTTTTTTTGTGTGTGTGTGTACGTGTCCATATAATATAAAGAACATTATACGGTGGCATAAAGATATGAAGTTTATCTTCTTGTGTTGAAAAATGTTTCAGTCGTTCGCTTCGCTCACTCGTGATATATACATCACCACTCGAAGATAAACTTCATTTGTTCACGCAGTCGTGTAATATCCTGTATTTATTGTATTTTGATAGTGTAATGTATTGTACACATAGTTCATAAACATACAGAAAATATACTGTACTGTTGGAGATGATTATCTTTGCAAGTGGAAACATCTTGAAGATTTATTCATTTATTTAATTTTCTGTTATAAGACTACAATCAACCAAATACAAGATTAAACCTATTTACAGACATTTAAAAAAAAATAATTTCTAGCTTGAAATAATCTTATTCTGTCAGTAGATAATTTTTAAAAAATTATGCATTTATTTTGAGAAAGAAGCAAAATAATCTGCCAATAGAAATAGAAAATGTAAAGCTTGAAATGAGAAAAGCATCTAAAAGCAAGGTAAATACTCTTATATTAAATTTAATGTCAAAATCAGAAATATTAGATCAATTTACCCATATTCAGTTTTCACCTGTGATGTTTTCAGGGATGTTGCAGTACTAACCTGGTGGTCACATGGTCCCTGGGAAGGCCTACCGGTATAGAGGAGCTGACAGCGTATTTTGACTGATTTGTCAATAAGGATAAATGAAGGGTGAAAAGTTAACATGATATTTATAGTCCCGTTGCGTTTCAAATGCTGGCAGTAATGGTTATAAATGCCTGGGTGTGAATGGGATTCCAGCTCTATTGAGTTTAGTCAGTCACTCATGACACATTTCACAGTGAAGTAAGCATTCCCCTCCAGCCTAAAACGCCAAGTGCCATGAAATTGCTCTAATCAATTTTAAGCAGGCCTAACTTCACTTTCGGTAATATTTTCACCAAAGCGTTCGTCTTTGATAATGTGAAAAATGAACTGTGCCTGTAGCTAATTCAGGTGAATAAAAATGATGCAGTGATGTAACTTCATCGTTTTGAATGGAGCTATTTCTATAGCACTCTCACTGCGTCCTGTAAATAAATCGGCATTCTGCTGTTATTCCCAGGCCATGAGTGAACGCACTTGGGTGCTTTAGTAGAAACACCATGTCTCAGATTATAGGACTGATATCACAGTGAGGTTTTTTGTTCTAGTTTGCACAACTTGAGGCTGTGTACGTAATAAGTAATATTATTAAAAACAACAATAATATAAATACTATAGTTTCTCAATTCAAGCTTTAGAAATAAGGTGAATAACATTTCAGAGAAAGCCATCTCCATTAAGAACTGGAATGTGAGCGATGGCGGTGTCCACTGAGCTGATTGCTCTAGTCCTCCTTTCATTCACACCGGGTCATGGGGAGGGCTGTGTTCAAACACATAGACAGCTGGACTGTTGTTTTGAGTTGTTCTTGTGTAAGCTGTCAGAGACAAAGTTCTTCAGTAATGATCATTACGCCAATGTCACATTAGATTTAATTGTAGAAGGCTTGGAAAGAGATTTCCAGCACAGGTGTGTAATTAAGAAGTTAATTATAAAGCCCAGAGATAGGTAAGTGCTATTTTATAGCAGAATCTGAGAAGTGACTTTAGGTCTTTACTTGGTGCATCAGGATCATGCGAACCACCCGATCATTTCCATAAACTAGACATGCAGTGGATTTCATTGCATGAAGCGTGAATGAAAGAAGGACTCGACTGTCTTTCTGTAACAGTTTTATTGCTGAAGTGTCAGTACGCTGTAACCACATGAACAAATGATCGTCTCAATTACAGTCATATATTATGCACCTCCTTTTCTATGCATTCTCTTATTGCCATTTACCTGAAAATCAATCAGTGCTCTTTGCAATTTGTCAAGTTGTCTGAAAGTTGCCTCTGAATCCAGTCTCGCTTGAAGACAGATCATTATAAAACACTACAGGGTCTGTAGCTCCAGTGCTCTCATTCTGATTCCTCTCCAGGTCCAGGTTTCACATGAGCTAGCGCTTTATCACTGGAGTGTGGCAGCAGATCTGAAAAAGCCTACATTGTCGAGACCTCAGTGGGAACGTTTTTTTTTTTTCCAGCACCTGTCACATGGCGTGCCAGATGTTGAATCGAAGTGTGAAATCAGTTCAGCCCTGACACTGACCCTGCCAGTGATGGGCCTTGTCGATTCGTTAAGTGTCTTCCCACTCTGATGGTATGCAGAGCAGGATGGAGCGATTGTGTCAGCAGTTGTCGGTCAGCTTTCACTTTCCTCTCACTGCTAGGGGAATGGACTGTGAATGCCCAAGAGAGGGTCTTGACATTATCCACCATGGACTTCACTTCAAGGCAGAGACTAATAAGGCTGTCATCAAGGGAATTGTTGCAGTAATTGGACAAGGCTAAACATGAATATACACTGTATGGAGGGTGTTCATGAGGGTCTTGCTAATTCCCACCCCGCCCACTATCACATGACAGCTACCAACTGGGGCAGGTGGGGCAAATATGTACTTCTTCCAAGAAGCATAAAGCCAACCTTCACATATTTTTAGAAATGCTGGACAGCATAATACATGTGTAGGAAAGCGCTATCTACCCTCTTATGCATACCTCAGAGATGTCTATGATTGGTTAGTGTCAGTGACAGGGAAGAGAGCGTATACCCCTACCACTCAGAGATCATGTCCAAGTTCAAATCCCGACGATGCTACAGCTATCTGTCAAATTCAAGAGAGCTTGTTGCAATAATTGGACAAGGCTAAATGTGAATATACACTGTATGGGAGGGTGTTCATGACGGTCTTGCCAATTCCCACCCTGCCTACTATCACATGACAGCTGGGGAGGGTGGGGCAACTATGTACTTCTTCCGAGACACATAAAGCCAACTTTCACCTATTTTTAGAAATGCTGCACACACTTATAGGAAAGTGCTATCGACCTTCTTATGCATACCTCAGAGATGTCTATGTTTGGTTAGTGTCAGTGACAGGGAAGAGAGCATATGCCTCTCCCACTCACTCAGAGATCACGTCCAGCCACCAACTGGTGAGGGTTGGGCAAATATGTACTTCTTCCAAGATGCATAAAGCTAACCTTCACATTGTAACACTTCCTGATGTGGGTGGAGCACAAAAGCACGGCAGGCGAGAGTTGATGGTTGCATAAACACTATTTTAGCTTTTCAGCTTCCCTTCTTTCACTCACTCACAGATGCATTGTGGTCAGGGAGAGAGCTCCTTTTCTCTGCTCTCTCTCTCTCCTTTTATGCTCCATCCCTGTAACACACACACACACACACACACACACACACACACACACACACACACACACACACACACATTAATTGACAGCAGGTGGATTGACTTAGCCACTTACCTTCCCCGACCCCACCCTCCATTCACAGACTGCTGCTTGGCCACGCCCCCGCTGCCACATACCCCTACTGCCCGACTCAGGCCGGGGAGCCGTTCGGCCTGAAGCTGACTCCCCCCCCACCGGGACAGGAAGTCTGCCACTACCATCTGTGCCCTCGGCCTGTGGATCACCTCAAACTTAAATGGCTGGAGGGTGAGATACCAATGGGTGATCCACGCATTGGCATCCTTCATGCGGTGGAGCCACTGGAGGGGCGCGTGGTCCGAACAGAGAGTGAAAGGGCGCCCCAGCAGGTAGTATTGGAGGGCAAGGACCACCCACTTGATGGCGAGACACTCCTTCTCGATTGTGCTGTGCCTGCTTTCACGCATCGAGAGTTTCTGGCTGATGTGCAGCACGGGGCGCTCCTCGCCCTCCACCTCCTGGGACAAAACGGCCCCCAGCCCTCTGTCCGATGCATCAGTCTGCAAAATAAAGGGGAGAGAGAAGTCAGGGGAGTGTAAAATTGGCCCCCCACACAGTGCAGCTTTTACCTCAGAGAAGGCCTGTTGGCACTGCTCCGTCCACTGGACCGGATCTGGAGCCCCCTTTGTAGTGAGATCGGTTAGCGGGCTGGTGACATCCGAATAATTAGGTAGAAACCTACAATAATAGCCAGCCAGCCCCAAGAACCGTCTTACCTCCTTTTTGGTCTTGGGCCTCGGGCAGGCCACAATTGCTGAGGTCTTGTTAATTTGGGGATGCATCTGCCCATGACCCAAGTGGAACCCCAGATACCGTACTTCCACCTGCCCAATCGCACACTTTTTTGGGTTAGCTGTGAGGCCCGCTCACCTCAGCGGCTTTAGAACGGCCCTCAGGTGTTCCAAGTGCCGTGGCCAATCATTACTGTAAATTTCAATGTTGTCTAGATAGGCGGCTGCGTAGGCAGCGTGAGGGCGGAGGACCCTGTCCATAAGCTGCTGGAATGTAGCGGGCACCCCAAACAACCCAAAAGGGAGCGTGACAAATTGGTGTAATCCAAATGGTGTGGAAAAGGCCGTTTTCTCTCGGGATAGAGGAGTCAAGGGGATCTGCCAATATCCCTTTGTTAGATCCAGTGTCAAATAAAAGCGAGCAGTGCCTAACCAATCAAGCAACTCATCAATGTGAGGCATTGGGTATGCATCAAATTTAGACACTGCGTTGACCTTTCTATAGTCCACACAGAACCGGACAGACCCGTCGGTCTTGGGAACCAGGACCACTGGGCTGCTCCAGTCACTGTGGGACTCCTCGATTATGCCCATTTTGAGCATGGCCTTGAGTTCGTCCCGAACCACCTTTTTCTTGTGTTCAGGCAATCGGTAAGGGTAGCTACGGACTACCACCCCCAGGGTTGTTTCGATGTGGTGTTCTATGAGGTGAGTACGACCAGGAAGGGGCGAGAACATGTTGGAAAATTCCTTCTGCAACTTGGCTACCTCTGTGAGTTGGGCCGGTGAGAGGTGGTCTCCACAAGGGACCAGAGTGGTCCGAGATGCTATCTTTTTTACTTCTGGCCCCAGCTCCGCCTTCCCTGGGACTACCGATGCCAACGCCACGGGAACCCCCTCATTCCAGCATTTTAAAAGGTTGAGGTGGTAGATTTGCAGTGCCCCGCCCCTATCCATTCGCTTCACCTCATAGTCGACGTCCCCGACTCGCCATGTGACCTCAAAGGGCCCTTGCCACTTGGCAACTAATTTAGAACTCGACGTGGGCAATAATATGAGCACTTTGTCTCCGGGTGTGAACTCTCTAAGGCGCGTGCCCCGTCATACAGCCGGCTTTGACATTCTTGTGCCTGCCGCAAATTCTCCTGGGTTAGGTGCGTGAGGGTGTGGAGTTTTGCGTGCAGGTCAAGAACGTACTGGATTTCATTTTTACTCTGTGAAGGTCCCTCCTCCCAATTTTCCCATAGCATGTCCAGAATGCCACGCAGCTTATGCCCATATAATAATTAAAAGAGAGAAAACCCCATGGAGGCTTGCGGGACCTCTCGTACTGTGAATAACAGGGGCCCGAGCCACTTATCCCAATTAGGCGCATCTTCACTTACAAATTTACAGATTATGTTTTTGAGTGTTTGGTTAAATTGCTCTACTAAGCCATCCATTTGGGGTGACAGACACTGGTGCACATAGACTTAATCCCCAGTAACCCATACAGCTCGCGCAGTGTGCGTGACATAAACATAGTGCCTTGGTCTGTCAGGATTTCTTTCGGAATCCCGACCCGGGAGATAAAGCGGAAGAGCACTTCTGCACTACTGCATGCTGAGATATTGCGGAGAGGCACTGCTTCCAGATATGGTGTTGCTAATAATGCCGAGAACCGGGCCATTATTCGGGCTAGTGTTTTATCTTGCCCCAAGTGTCCAGCCATGGGATTAAAGTGAGCAACATGGAATACGAGTTCCCTACAGCTCTTTGGGATTAACAACTGGGTTATTCGTTCCTTAGTTTGAGTGTCCTGTGTCACTCAGTACAATCTATCTTTAATAATGGCAAAATAGGGGAAGGTCAGTGCTGCGCTTGGCTGAAGAGTTTGACCATCGATTACTCTCACTTGGTCAAATGCATACCGCAGTCTCCTCTTGCGACTGCTGTAATGGGAAATCTCCAAGGGAATCCCCAAGAGAGGGAGGAGGAGCGGGCTGCTCCTCACTCTGACGTGGTGTTGACGTAGACTGCTCTGTGACAGCTTCTCCAGTCAATGCCACACCGGGATCTTCCCATGACCTACTAGTGCAGGACCCACGAAGTGTTAAATATTCCATTCGTTTTTTAAATCCCGGCCAATCAGTACCCAAAATCAATGAGTGGGTGAGACGGGGACTAACTGCCACCTTTATTCTATACATTTGGCCCCGGAATAGAATTTGGACAGACACTACAGGGTAATGATGAACATCCCCATGCACACACAACACTTTCACCGCTTGTGCTTCCCCCAATGCCTCACCTTGCACCAGGCGTTGGTGAACTGAGGTCTGATTACAACCAGAATCCACCAAAGTGTGAAATGTAGCCCCTTGAATACTCACCGGTATGCGATACATTCCGGCCCAATCGGGGGCAGTTTCTGGCGCATCGGGGATCCGGATTACAGCACCCACCTCCCTTGCGGAGCTCTGATCCTGGAGATGCTCTGATTCCCCACCGCACCAGCACACCGGCCCAGGCTTTCCCTCTGCACTGGTGTTATGGGTGTCACTCACCTGAGGGGGAGAAAACACAGACACAGGAAAGGGGAGGACATGGGTGCGACAGGCCAGCTGGAGAGGAGCCAGCCGCTGCCTCCGTGGCAGGGGAATGGGGTGGAGAGGGGGATGAGAGACAGGGGGAGAAAAGAGAGAGAGAAGAAAAGCGAGGGGAGATGCCTTGTCTGCCTGCCGTCGTAGCCGCCTCCAGATGGTCCTCCGCTAGCTCGATGGCTTGCTCCAGCGACGCCGGGTGATGACACTGGACCCATTCCGCCGTTCCTTCTGGAAGTTGAGAGACAAACTGCTCCAGTGCCACCAGATCAATGATCTCATCGGCGTCACGGTCTTCTGCCCTCAGCCACCACTGGCAGGCATCCCGGAGTTGCTGGCTGAATGCAAATGGCTGGCCGACCTCCTCCAATGCCAGCGTCCAGAAGCACTGGCGATGTTGCTCCAGGTAGCGGCCGAGCCGCTGCAGGATGGCTTTCCTTAGGTCTGCGTAGACCAGCCGCCTGTCAGCAGGGAGCTGCTGCGCTGCGAGCTGTGTCTTGCCAGTCAGGAGCGGGAGGAGGCGTGCCATGCGCTGCTCCAGTGGTCACCCCCACACCTCGGCTGCTTGCTCGAAGAGAGCGAGGAATGCTTCTGGATCGTCCTGAGGTCCCATCTTTGTGAGGGTGGCGGCAGCGGTGGTCGACGCCCCTGCTGACGTGAGCAGGTGCCGGAACGCCTGGCAATCTTCCTGCTGGGCCAGCATCAAGGCTTCGAAGTGTTGCTCCTGTTCCTTTCGGAGGGTGATCAGCGCTTGATGCTGGTTCTGCTGGGCGGTAGGGAGGGCAAGGATGAGCTCTTTGAATGGCGAGGACTCCATGGGGTGGTTCCCTTCTGTGCTCTCGGGTTTCAGCACCACTGTAACACTTCCTGATGTGGGTGGAGCACAGAAGCATGGCAGACGAGAGTTGATGGTTGCATAAACACTTTATTTTAGCTCTTCAGCTTCCCTTCTTTCTTTCTTTCTTTCTTTCTCTCTCTCTCTCTCTCTCTCTCTCACTCACTCACTCACGCGTTGTGGTTGGGGAAAGAGCTCCTTTTCTCTGCTCTCTCTCTCTCTCTCCTTTTATGCTCCATCCCTGTAACACACACACACACACACACACACACACACACACACACACACACACACACACACACACACATTAATTGACAGCAGGTGGAATGACTTAGCCACTTACCTTCCCCGACCCCGCCCTCCATTCACAGACTGCTGCTTGGCCACGCCCCCACTGCCACACACATATTTTTAGAAATGCTGGACAGCATAACACACATTATAGGAAAGCGCTGTCTACCCACTTATGCATACCTCGGAGATGTCTACGATTGGTTAGTGTCAGTGACAGGGAAGAGAGCGTATGCCCCCCTCCCACTCACTCAGAGATCACGTCCAATTTTGCTCTCTTGACCCATGACAGATAGCTGTGGCATCATTGGGATTTGAACTTGTGATTGGTGCCATGGGGGTTAGTATTATAGTCAGTCAAGTTTTTGAATCAGTAACAGGGAATATATTTGTAGCTGTGCAGGACATGTGCAATCAAGCACATGAAAAGAGAGCAGAGCAAATAACAGAATTGTGTGTGGTTTTAGAAATTTACACTCTAAAAGGCACTGGCAAAGTTCTTGGTGATTTCTCAAGTGATAAGCTCCCAGTTCTATCAGGAATGTACGTTCGCCGAGAAAGCCTGCTCATCAGGACTTCATTCACATTCACTCTGAAACATCAGTGCCAAGCCTTTAATTGCAAGCCAATTTTATGTGGATGGCTATGTGTTGGAATGCTGGTTCCTGCATCTGTGTGGGTGGAAGACTTTTTTCATGTGTTTCCTGCTACTTGATGTTGCTCGAGTATTTCTGGGAAGATGCAGACCTTATGCCAATTCCCCCTGACTGTCAAAGTTGCTCAACTTAAGATTAAACTTGAGAATTTGTACAGAGTAGAGACAGAAGATCATGCCAGAAAAGTAGTTGAGAGAAAACATATTTGAGATGCAAGGCGTAATCTTCTCTCCCTGCAGAAATAGCCTCACTGCCAGTACACTGGATTGCTGTATGGGGCGCAAGCAGTAATCAGCGATGATATGACTGAATTAGATAGAGACAGGAGTTAAAGGAGAGGTTCTTTTGATGTACGCATTTGGGCTGTGGGCACGAGATGCATTACTGTCCAAATAAACCTGTGCATACGGGAAATTAAAGTGATACATAAACCTGAGCCATGTGAGCTCTTTGATTCATATAGGCACAACATTCTCTTCACATCTGTCAAATAGAGCTGTGTTTATGTGGTATCTTTATGTGGATTTGTAATGCAACACATTCAGGAGCCTAATCAGAGTTTTATCAGGACATTTGTTTATTTAATCGTCAACTACATTAACTGCTAATGGCACAACGATATATCACAGGAAACTATGGTAATGACCTCTATTAAAAAGCTATCATAATGAATTCTGTGGAAATAAAAAAAAAAAAATTCTTTGAACTTTGAACAAAATCATTCTATTCATCACTTTTATGTGAGCAGAGCTGGGAGCAGCCCAATGTTTAAATACAAATGAACAGGAAACAATGCTAATAGCTACAACATGGGCTAATTTATGTGCGCGCTAATGAGGAAGAAGGACGTGCCAACACATATTTCAGTGCCACGATCCAAACCTTAGCTACAAACACCATGAACCTCTTTACCATTTAAATAATGCATAGCACTGCTGGGTCAGCTTATGTAGAGTTGAATACAGAACATTTCACCCTTCTATGGCAATAAATATCCTTAAGAACTCGGGCTCACAGGAAGCCGTGATGGTGCTCAGGCTCTTGTGAATCATTTGTCCCGAGGTCTTGTGCTATCAGACCAATCGAAGCAAGTTCATAATGTCCATAGGGCAATGTAGATCACTTAGTAACACAGTGTCGAATTGACTTCCTGCTGATGGTTTGAGGTTTTAGATACCTGTTTTTTTTTTTATGGTGCCGTAGCAGATCATAATACACACTGAAAACAGTCAAAAGATTGGCAGAAAAACTGACAACATGAACCGTAAAATACTAAAAAACAGCAAACTTTCAGCGAAAATGGGCAAGTGATTATTTTAATTTTCTCAGTAATTTACAATTTTGTTATTTATTCGTTGCCATTAATTTTTTTTAAATGTTATTATTAATAATACACATTAACCTATTGATTGTTGCTATTCAAATGTACTAATTACGATTCTATCTATGATTGTCGCAGTAAAACCGCAAACGATGCTATGCTACACTAAAAACTTTCAAAAAACAGTTCATGAGTGTTATTTTTACATATTTATTTATTTTTTTAAAAAGGCTTCAATATACTAATAAATATATAAATAAATAAACAGTAAAGACGATAGATTTGAGAGGAAATGCGACTCATCCAAATAAAACTAAAAACATCGCAAACTCGGTAAAACTTGAAAGAAAAGTACAGGTACATTTACAATATCATCATGACAAAAACAGACAGATGATACTTTGGTGTCAGTATTTAACAAATGAAACATGGTGAGACTGAATGCAGTGAATGTGTAACAAAACTAAACACAAATATCACAGAAACACATACACAAGCACTGACTCGATCCATATATAATATAATACATATATGTTATTTACCAGCTGGGAGGCCCATATCGTGAAATACTGTGACCGAGGTCTTGAAAGTGGTCAGTATTCAAGGCCGAGATCACGGTATTTCACCATACCGACCGACCTTAAGCTGGTAAATAATATATATTTTTTTCTTTACCAAATTCTAATAGAAAACAAGAGCGCCCGAAAAGGGAAAGCCGAGCCAAGCCAAGGCGAGCCATCATTTTGAATCCTCATTCACAGCTGTAATGCAAATGGCTTCCTCCTCGGTATACAAGTGCAGTTCCATGACAGGAAAAAAACTACATTTTGCCGCCTATGTAGTCCCCTATTTATACAAAATTGACTCATTCAGGATTCAGCCATATTTTTGCTCGGCGTTAGCAAGTTACAGGTTTTTAGCTTTCTCCTGAAATGTTTTCTTTTATTTCTTCTTCCTCAGGGTAGTAAAACTCGCTTTTGCTGTGAACACTGTCATTATTGCTATCCATGCTGAAAAATTAATGCTATTATGCTGAGAAATGCTGGCAAAAATTTACAAGATTTTTAATAAAAATCTTATAAATAAATCTTATAAAAAAGATAAATGTTGACAAAAATTGCCACTATGTTTGTTGTTGTTGTGAACGAGCGAGTTGACAGAGGTCCGTAACTGGGGTCCGTACCATAGGATACGGACCCGCTCGCCAGCCAATCAGAGCGCAGTATTTGATGGAAACTGGACCGGGAAAAAAATAAAATATATTATTTTACATACAGGACACTTTTTTGATGCAATAAAAACATGTGTTCTATTCCCTTCTAACGAGTTTCATTCATTTGGTTCGATAGCATGCAATATTATGATATCGTGTATCCTACATGTATTACATCACTCTACCCAATGGAGAATGGGCGTTAAATATGGTTTATGATATTGCACGTTGTCAAGACAATATGACATCACACATTGGAGCTGATGTGAATATCCAATGAGAAAGTTATCTGCTGTGCATACACAGAACCATTTCTTTGTTTGCAGGGGGAGAGAAAGACTAGGCTAATCAAGTGCTAGGATTAGCTATGCTATAATTAAGCATGAAATAACTAAACTGAAAACTGAAACTAAAGATGCGTTGAACACCTGAAAGGCTCCCAAAACTTTATTAGATATTCTTCACGCATATTTACAAGCAGTGGTGAACCGTTACTATTAGAACCAGGACTTCAGCTCAGTCAGACACACCAACAGGGCAAAGGATTTTGCAAGGGATTAGCTGCAGGCTGCCAGGTCTGTGTGTAGCTCCATTGTGTGTAGTTGTTGATGTTGATTTTAAAAGTAACAAAGTAAATTACATCGGGAAATGAATACTTGAGGCTGAATGAAAAATACATTAGCATTGTCCTTCGAGAATGCTGATATGAAGAGAGTGTGTATATATAATAACAATAATATTGTCTTGCTTTTTTTCATGGCCTATCAGATATATTCCATTCAGCTAGCATGATATTGAACGAGTCGAAGACTCGAAGAGTAGAAGATCAAGAGATCAATATTTAAAGCACTGTATTAGTTTATGTTTATTTCATCAGCAAACACGGACATTAATATAGTAATATATTTATTAACTGAGTTGTAACATTTATCACATTATTACTTTATTTTTTAAATTATTTTCCCACATCTATCTATCTATCTATCTATCTATCTATTTAAAATTTTGTGAATAAAATATTCTCAAGCTCAGTTTTTGAACCATGATAAGTACATTTGTTCTACTAATATAAATCAAACACTGTGTTCATACTAATTTCAGTGAATATTATACACTGATCAGCCATAACATTATGAGCACTGAGAGGTGAAGTGAATGACATTGATTATCTCATTACAATGGCACCTGTCAAGAGGTGGGATATATTAGTATAAGGCAGCAAGAGAACAGGCAGTTCTTGAAGTTGATGTGTTGGAAGCAGGAAAAATGGGCAAGTGTAAGGATCTGAGTGACTTTGACTCTGACAAGGGTAAAATTGTGATGGCTAGATGACTGGGGCTGAGCATCTTCAAAATGGCACATCTTGTGGGGTGTTCCCGGTATGCAGTGGTTAGTACCGACCAAAAGTGGTCCAGGGAAGGACAACCAGTGAACCGGTGACAGGGCCATGAGTGTCGAAGGCTCATTGATTCACGTGGGGCACGAAAGCAAGCCCATACAGTGGTGCTTGAAAGTTTGTGAACCCTTTAGAATTTTCTATATTTCTGCATAAATATGACCTAAAACATCATCAGATTTTCACACAAGTCCTAAAAGTAGATAAAGAGAACCCAGTTAAACAAATGAGACAAAATATTATACTTGGTCATTTATTTATTGAGGAAAATGATCCAATATTGCATGTCTGTGAGTGGCAAAAGTATGTGAAGCTCTAGGATTAGCAGTTAATTTGAAGGTGAAATTAGACTCAGGTGTTTTCAATCAATGGGATGACAATCAGGTGTGAGTGGGCACCCTGTTTTATTTAAAGAACAGGGATCTATCAAAGTCTAATCTTCACAACACATGTTTGTGGAAGTGTATCATGGCACGAACAAAGAAGATTTCTGAGGACCTCAGAAAAAGCATTGTTGATGCTCATCAGGCTGGAAAAGGTTACAACCCCAATTCCAAAAAAGTTGGGACAAAGTACAAATTGTAAATAAAAACAGAATGCAATGATGTGGAAGTTTCAAAATTCCATATTTTATTCAGAATAGAACATAGATGACATATCAAATGTTTAAACTGAGAAAATGTATCATTTAAAGAGAAAAATTAGGTGATTTTAAATTTCATGACAACAACACATCTCAAAAAAGTTGGGACAAGGCCATGTTTACCACTGTGAGACATCCCCTTTTCTCTTTACAACAGTCTGTAAACGTCTGGGGACTGAGGAGACAAGTTGCTCAAGTTTAGGGATAGGAATGTTAACCCATTCTTGTCTAATGTAGGATTCTAGTTACTTAACTGTATTAGGTCTTTTTTGTCGTATCTTCTGTTTTATGATGCGCCAAATGTTTTCTATGGGTGAAAGATCTGGACTGCAGGCTGGCCAGTTCAGTACCCGGACCCTTCTTCTACACAGCCATGATGCTCTAATTGATGCAGTATGTGGTTTGGCATTGTCGTGTTGGAAAATGCAAGGTCTTCCCTGAAAGAGACGTCGTCTGGATGGGAGCATATGTTGCTCTAGAACCTGGATATACCTTTCAGCATTGATGGTGTCTTTCCAGATGTGTAAGCTGCCCATGCCACATGCACTAATGCAACCCCATACCATCAGAGATGCAGGCTTCTGAACTGAGCGCTGATAACAACTTGGGTCGTCCTTCTCCTCTTTAGTCCGAATGACATGGTGTCCCTGATTTCCATAAAGAACTTCAAATTTTGATTTGTCTGACCACAGAACAGTTTTCCACTTTGCCACAGTCCATTTTAAATGAGCCTTGGCCCAGAGAAGACGTCTGCGCTTCTGGATCATGTTTAGATACGGCTTCTTCTTTGAACTATAGAGTTTTAGCTGGCAACGACGGATGGCACGGTGAATTGTGTTCACAGATAATGTTCTCTGGAAATATTCCTGAGCCTATTTTGTGATTTCCAATACAGAAGCATGCCTGTATGTGATGCAGTGCTGTCTAAGGGCCCGAAGATCATGGGCACCCAGTATGGTTTTCCGGCCTTGACCCTTACGCACAGAGATTCTTTCAGATTCTCTGAATCTTTTGATGATATTATGCACTGTAGATGATGATATGTTCAAACTCTTTGCAATTTTACACTGTCGAACTCCTTTCTGATATTGCTCCACTATTTGTCGGTGCAGAATTAGGGGGATTGGTGATCCTCTTCCTATCTTTACTTCTGAGAGCTGCTGCCACTCCAAGATGCTCTTTTTATACCCAGTCATGTTAATGACCTATTGCCAATTGACCTAATGAGTTGCAATTTGGTCCTCCAGCTGTTCCTTTTTTGTACCTTTAACTTTTCCAGCCTCTTATTGCCCCGTCCCAACTTTTTTGAGATGTGTTGCTGTCATGAAATTTCAAATGAGCCAATATTTGGCATGAAATTTCAAAATGTCTCACTTTCGACATTTGATATGTTGTCTATGTTCTATTGTGAATACAATATCAGTTTTTGAGATTTGTAAATTATTGCATTCTGTTTTTATTTACAATTTGTACTTTGTCCCAACTTTTTTGGAATCGGGGTTGTACAAACCATCTCTAAAGAATTTGGACTCCACCAATCCACAGTCAGACAGATTGTGTACAAATGGAGGAAATTCAAGACCATTGTTACCCTCCCCAGGAGTGGTCGACCAACAAAGATCACTCCAAGAGCAAGGCGTGTAATAGTCGGCAAGGTCACAAAGGACCCCAGAGTAACTTCTAAGCAACTGAAGGCCCTCGCTCACATTGGCTAATGTTAATGTTCATGAGTCCACCATGAGGAGAACACTGAACAACAGCGACTTGCATGGAACCTTGCATGGAAAAGTTGCAAGGAGAAAGCCACTGCTCTCCAAAAAGAACATTGCTGCTCATCTGCAGTTTGCTAAAGATCACGTGGACAAGCCAGAAGGCTATTGGAAAAATGTTTTGTGGACGGATGAAACCAAAATAGAATTTTTGGTTTAAATGAGAAGCGTTATGTTTGGAGAAAGAAAAACACTGCATTCCAGCATAAGAACCTTATCCCATCTGTGAAACATGGTGGTGGTAGTATCATGGTTTGGGCCTGTTTTGCTGCATCTGGGCCAGGACGGCTTGCCATCATGGATGGAAGAATGAATTCTGAATTATACCAGCAAATTCTAAAGGAAAATGTCAGAACATCTGTCCATGAACAGAATCTCAAGAGAAGGTGGGTCATGCAGCAAGACAATGACCCTAAGCACACAAGTCGTTCTACCAAAGAATGGTTAAAGAAGAATAAAGTTAATGTTTTGGAATGGCCAAGTCAAAGTCCTGACCTTAATCCAATTGAAATGTGGTGGAAGGACCTGAAGCGAGCAGTTCATGTGAGGAAACCCACCAACATCCCAGAGTTGAAGCAGTTCTGTATGGAGGAATGGGCTAAAATTCCTCCAAGCCGGTGTGCAGGACTGATCAACAGTTACCGGAAACGTTTAGTTGCAGTTATTGCTGCACAAGGGGGTCACACCAGATACTGAAAGCAAAGGTTCACATACTTTTGCCACTCACAGATATGTAATATTGGATCATTTTCCTCAATAAATACATAACCAAGTATAATATTTTTGTCTCATTTGTTTAACTGGGTTCTCTTCATCTACTTTTAGGACTTGTGTGAAAATCTGATGTTGTTTTAGGTCATATTTATGCAGAAATGTAGAAAATTCTAAAGGGTTCACAAACTTTCAAGCACCACTGTATGGTCCAAGAGGTACAGCAGCACAAACTGCTGAGAAATTAATGCTGACACCTTTCTGTTTTTTCTACACTGAATGATTGAAGACATCAAAACTATGAAATAACATCTGGAACATATATGGAATTATGTGGGAACCAAAAAACAAAATATGTTTGATATTTTAGATTTTTCAAAGTATCCAGTGTTTCCCTTGATGATGCTTTGCACACTATTGGCGTTATCTTAACCAGCTTCATGAGGTAGTCACCTGGAATACTTTCCAATTAAGAGGTGTGTCTCATCAAAAGTTAATTCGTGGACGAGTTTCTTTTCTTCTTAATGTGTTTGAGATCAAACAGTAAATAGTAAATAATAAACATACAGTAAATAGCCCTAGTCAACACTACAACTGTAGTTATCCATATTGTATCAAGAACCGAACAGCTATTCACGTTTCATCAACTTTCGCTATTCATCAATGCTAACTGTTAATTGAATGATTTGGAGTGTTATTTCACCATCATAAAATTTCTCTGGGAAAATGGAAGAAAATGCTCAGTGAACATTATCCTGAAACCTTTCAACCTTCACTGGACATATAATCATTAAAATGAAAACACTACCGCAGAACACCAACATAAGCAACTGCAGATGTTAAGCACACTTGCCCTCTATTGTTCTTAAGTATGTTATGTGAGTGTCTGCAGTCACTACAGCATGACCCAGTCGGCACAGAGAGTCAATGAGCCGCTGAATGAACAGTGTGATTTTCTCCCCTTTCTCTAGAACAGCTCAAATAAAGTGCGACACTATATTTCATATAGAAGGTCACATCAGTCACATGACCATGTCCTGCATGTACTCTATATGGTTAAATGTAAAAAAAAAAAAGGGAGACCAGAACTTGACCTATTTGAATGATCTCTGCTACAAGTTCACCTTGTGGAGTCTGGCACACCATGTAGCTCACTGCACAAGCTGGTATTAGAGGTTTATTTATTTATTTATTTACATGAATATGTACACCACCCAAAATTATTGTCATTTATCATTCATTCATCTTCAGTAATTCTGGTCAGGGGTGCAGTGGATCCAGAGCCTCTCCTGGGGAAACTGGGTACAGGATGATAAAATTCACATGGAAAGGCCCCTCTTTGGCCATGAGGTTCAAACCCGGAAACTTCTTGCTGTGAGGTTACAGTGCTAACCACTGCACCACCATTCTGCCCCCACTGTCTCATATCTTATGTAAATGTATGAACTTTTCTGGACACATTAATACAAACTGTTAGCCATCCATCCATCCATTATCTATAACTGCTTATCCTGTACAGGGTCACGGGCAAGCTGGAACCTATCCCAGCTGACTGTGGGCAAGAGGCGGGGTACACCCTGGACAAGTCACAAGATCATCGCAGGGCTGAGAGACACACAACCATTCACACTCACATTCACACCTACGGTCAATTAACCACCAATTAGCCTAACCTGCATGTCTTTGGACTGTAGGGGAAACCGGAGCACCCGGAGGAAACCCATGCAACATGCAAACTCTATACAGAAAGGCCACTGGGCTCGAACCCAGAACCTTCTTGCTGTGAGATGACAGCGCTAACTGTGCTGCCCAAACTGTTAGCCATTTCTATTAAAAGATTTGAAACATCGAGAGGTTTAACAGGAAATTCATGCTTAGCCATGTCGCCATCTTTATTTCAGTATTAACAACATCGAGCCGTCCAAGCTATGGAAATTTGCACAAAAGCCATTTGTTTGTCAGTGAACACATACACTATCAATACCAGTTGGATAAATTTTATAAGTAGGTGTCCCAAATAAAAAGTTTGTAACTCTCCATGCACTGCCAGCTGCTGTGAAACCAGCTGCTCTTTCTGAAACCATAGTTCATCTGTTGGTGAATGTCCAGGTCATGTCCAAGTCCTTATTAGATTCAACTGTATTAATGAAATATCTCCAGCTGAAGTTATCTAACCTCCCTAGATGAAATAAAGAGAATTTGAGAATGTGACTATTCGTCTAATAATTTGCACCAGAGAAAGGAGTGTGCTTTATAAAGGAGCAATGTCACCCATCGGCTCTACTCTGCAGACTCTGTTTGCAAATTTGACAACATGGTGCAGGGATTTCAGCTTCATTTCTGTAGAATTGGAGGCACTGGAGCAACGCCGTCCACTCACTATACAGTCGATGGAAATACTCAATAAATCAGACTATATTATCAATATTTTCGCTTGCTCTCATTTTATGCAATGATGGTAGAGCTTTGCCATGTCCTACAGATACGTATCTTATTTTTAAAAAAAAAAGAGCGGCACCCACAATTATCAACAGTCCATAATTATCAACACCCTTTCAGATTTACCAATAAAAACAAAGAATTTTACAAAGGTGAGTTTCAGTTACACCAGTTATTATTGGTTAATTAATCAACCGGAAGACCCGCCTTGCCTTTTGATCTTGTCGTCTGATGACAGCTCGTTACCTGAGATGGAATTTTTTTCAGCACGATCAGCAAGTTGAGGAAAACACGGACGTTATCATTGCAGGTAAGCATGGTGGAAAGATCATGGACATGTTTTTACTGATCAAATTCACCGATATTTCATGATCTCCTTGTCGAAACCTACTTTGTTTCTTACTCTTTCATTTGACAGTCGCGTGAGGTGTCGATAATAGTGATCACTTTCATCGGTGTCCACCACTATCGACACCCTGTGGAATTAAGTGACATTTACAACTGTTATGGATCGACCTTTGTGTAACATTGTTGAAGTAGATGAGGTATTTAAAAAAAATAAAGGTGCTGTGATTTATAATATTTTTTTTTCTGATTCATAACAGAATGGAATGTTTATAGAGTATTTGGAATCCTAGTGCAATAAATAGAATTTGACCAGAATTAAATTTCTAGCATATAAAAAATTACAGGCTTAAATATTCAGATTTTTTTTGCAGTTTGTTGTAAATATCTACCACATATTACAATATCAGTAGACATTTTATATTTTGGTTTGAGGAATGACATGCGACCTTTGAGCTGGATTTTCATGTGATTATAATATCAATTGCCTGTTGACATTTATTGGTAAACTGCAAAACTAGAAATTAATACAAACAAGAACAAATGATTAACAAAATGTGATCTATGAAAATACTTAGAAAGTACAAGCCCGATTCCAAAAAAGTTGGGACAAAGTACAAATTGTAAATAAAAACGGAATGCAATAATTTACAAATCTGAAAAACTGATATTGTATTCACAATAGAACATAGACAACATATCAAATGTCGAAAGTGAGACATTTTGAAATTTCATGCCAAATATTGGCTCATTTGAAATTTCATGACAGCAACACATCTCAAAAAAGTTGGGACAGGGGCAATAGAGATCTTGCAGTCACGTGACCGGAAAGTACACAGCCGCCATCTTGTCGGTCAAAAACACCGCTGAATACTGCTGCACTCGTGTACAGAATGGATCAATTTCAACCGACGGACTACATGGCTCATTTTTCTAATGAACAGATAACTAGATATATGTCTAAAATAAACGATCTACAGATTTGTGACCCTTATGGCTTACCGGACGTAGTTTTCACGACCGGATTTTGAACTGCCAGAGGTGGAATACCCGGACGTGTATGATTACCTCATCAACTTTCCCTCGCTGTTCAGTGGTGAAGCACTGTGTGCTTATAAATCTCTGGACAGTTATCTTTACAGAAATTCAGGATTTGTCAGCGACTCAGATGTGGCATCTTGTAAGCAAGAAAATGATCCTCACTGGATGGGTAAGTCACTTAAGTATAGCACTGACCAGCCGATTATAGAATAGAATAAGGTAATTCCAAATCGTCCGTCTTGTTTACATGGATCTGGCGTTGGAGAGGTAGAGGCTTGGCAGTGGAGGTTTGAGTAGCTGTTTTCTGAGCTTAGTCAACAGGCCGGCTCTGCCTGTAGCCTCGCTTTTGCTTCGGCTCCCGGCACCGCCTCCTTCGCTTTGCTTCCGATAACAATCCACGGAGACCCCGCTGGTCTCGCAATCTGGTCTCGTCCGGAATGTTTTTTTTTTTTCTCGTCCGGAATGTTTTTTTTTCTCATCCAGAATGTTGTGCATGCGATGGAAATCGCTACAAACCGTCATTTTCTGCTGGAAACCAATGTCCAGTAAGTCCATACGGTTGTAGTGGATATTGAAGTCCGGTACAGATGAACAACACGCAAAAATACACACAAAAGACATAAAAACCGTGCATAGGTAGGGAGAGCTTGTAGCCGCAGCCGTTGTAGTAGAATTGTATATAGTAGGGTTTTCCAGAAGAAAAGGTAGAAGTAAAAGCAGAAGTAGAACCAGAAGTAGAAGGCGGAATATGGCGTTTGACCGACACGATGGCGTCTGTCACAATCTGGATCGGCTGTGACGTCACATGCAAGATCTCTATAAGAGGCTGGAAAAGTTAAAGGTACAAAAAAGGAACAGCTGGAGGACCAAATTGCAACTCATTAGGTCAATTGGCAATAGGTCATTAACATGACTGGGTATAAAAAGAGCATCTTGGAGTGGCAGCGGCTCTCAGAAGTAAAGATGGGAAGAGGATCACCAATCCCCCTAATTCTGCACCGACAAATAGTGGAGCAATATCAGAAAGGAGTTCGACAGTGTAAAATTGCAAAGAGTTTGAACATATCATCATCTACAGTGCATAATATCATCAAAAGATTCAGAGAATCTGGAAGAATCTCTGTGCATAAGGGTCAAGGCCGGAAAACCATACTGGGTGCCCGTGATCTTCGGGCCCTTAGACAGCACTGCATCACATACAGGCATGCTTCTCTATTGGAAATCACAAAATGGGCTCAGGAATGTTTCCAGAGAACATTATCTGTGAACACAATTCACTGTGCCATCCGCCGTTGCCAGCTAAAACTCTATAGTTCAAAGAAGAAGCCGTATCTAAACATGATCCAGAAGCGCAGACGTCTTCTCTGGGCCAAGGCTCATTTAAAATGGACTGTGGCAAAGTGGAAAACTGTTCTGTGGTCAGATGAATCAAAATTTGAAGTTCTTTATGGAAATCAGGGACACTGTGTCATTCGGACTAAAGAGGAGAAGGACGACCTGAGTTGTTATCAGCGCTCAGTTCAGAAGCCTGCATCTCTGATGGTATGGGGTTGCATTAGTGCATGTGGCATGGGCAGCTTACACATCTGGAAAGACACCATCAATGCTGAAAGGTATATCCAGGTTCTAGAGCAACATATGCTCCCATCCAGACGACGTCTCTTTCAGGGAAGACCTTGCATTTTCCAACATGACAATGCCAAACCACATACTGCATCAATTACAGCATCATGGCTGCGTAGAAGAAGGGTCCGGGTACTGAACTGGCCAGCCTGCAGTCCAGATCTTTCACCCATAGAAAACATTTGGTGCATCATAAAACGGAAGATACGACAAAAAAGACCTAAGACAGTTGAGCAACTAGAATCCTACATTAGACAAGAATGGGTTAACATTCCTATTCCTAAACTTGAGCAACTTGTCTCCTCAGTCCCCAGACGTTTACAGACTGTTGTAAAGAGAAAAGGGGATGTCTCACAGTGGTAAACATGGCCTTGTCCCAACTTTTTTGAGATGTGTTATTGTCATGAAATTTAAAATCACCTAATTTTTCTCTTTAAATGATACATTTTCTCAGTTTAAACATTTGATATGTCATCTATGTTCTATTCTGAATAAAATGTGGAATTTTGAAACTTCCACATCATTGCATTCTGTTTTTATTTACAATTTGTACTTTGTCCCAACTTTTTTGGAATCGGGGTTGTAGGTAGAAAGTGAAACAAAAAGATTTTCTGACGCAGGTTAAACATTATCAGTTCATTTGTTTACAAACAGAATTACTTCCTCATTTACGTAAGCACCGACATCGATATCTCATCTCATTATCTGTAGCCGCTTTATCTTGTTCTACAGGGTTGCAGGCAAGCTGGAGCCTATCCCAGCTGACTACGGGCGAAAGGCGGGGTACACCCTGGACAAGTCGCCAGGTCATCACAGGGCTGACACATAGACACAGACAACCATTCACACTCACATTCACACCTACGGTCAATTTAGAGTCACCAGTTAACCTAACCTGCATGTCTTTGGACTGTGGGGGAAACCGGAGCACCCGGAGGAAACCCACGCGGACACGGGGAGAACATGCAAACTCCACACAGAAAGGCCCTTGCCAACCACGGGGCTCGAACCCAGACCTTCTTGCTGTGAGGCGACAGTGCTAACCACTACACCACCGTGCTGCCCACCGACATCGATATATTTATATAAAATATATTTTGTACTAAATATAAGTCTATGTAAAACAAATTTTACGTAAAAACTATGTTTTGTTAATACCACATACTGATTTTTTTATTTTTATAAATAATCATCTGGATGTTGATAATTGTGGAACGGTGTCGATAACTGTGGACAAAGGTGTCGATAATTGTGGAACGGTGTCACGTGATCTGATACGCTAAGTAATTGGGAATCGACTCATTTTTTTCCAGTGGAAGTTTGAGTAATTATTCATGCACAATTTATGTACTGAAAGTCTTTTCTACTTTTGCAAGGTCCAAAAGATCATTAAGGTGTCGATAATTGTAGCCGCCGCTCTAGATCTGTAACTGTAATTGTTCTGCTAGAATTTATTGCCAGGCTATTTATGCTGTACTCTTCAATGGGAATGTAGCACCAAAGCATGTTTGCTCGAGGCAGGCTGCTAATGAGCCCTTTCCTCAGTGACACTGATAACACATCACATGCTCCATGACAGTGTGCACTGGAGTATCTCTGTGAACAGCCCAAAGCAGTGTCGAAAGGAAAAAACGAAGCTATACCTAGCTGTAGTTTTCTTTGAAGACCAAAGATCAGTTATCTTGTGTGATCAAAAGCTGTCTGTAGCTGACTTTGAAACTGATGAAGCCTCGTGAGTCACATGTGAGCGATTCAGTGTCAACCTACAAGCTTCACACTGGTGTGGCCGGAGATAATAACTTTAATTTTATGGAATGACGGATTGGTTTAAGTGCAGCATGCGAGCTGCTTTTCTGTCTTTATTGTATCCAGGATCATCCAGATGATACAACGATTACAATGGACCTGTTCAGTGTGTGGTGCGCAGTAGCAGAAAAGCAAATGTGAATAAAAAGCGAGTGTCCCAACAGGCCCCCTGTGTGCCGCATGTAGATATGGACCTGGGTGGAATTTCAATCACGCTGTTGTGGACGCCCCATGCGATGGCAGTTCACGATAACCTGCTCTATATTCTATGAGGTTGCAAACAGAGAAATGATAATGTCAGCATTCTAGCAGGAGAAGCACCACACTAAATAATTTCGCTGTGATGTCTTATCAGGGCTCTTTTTGGCAGGCTGGATTAAGCTTCCTGAATGGTGGAAATGAACGACTTATTCTCACACGACGGCTGCCCTTTTCTCATACGGAATAAATGTGCAAAATCGAGCAGAGCTGGCTCAGAAGGGCAAGTAATATTGAGGAAAATTTCCGCAATGATTTCAGATTAACCGAACTTCCATTTGCAGTGATGACACCAGCTCCAGCAGCGGCAAACGGCTGTGTATCTCTTTTCGTACGTTGTCACTGGGTCCTTACAGTAACGCTTGTGACCTTTAGATGATGAAGCACCGAGAACCGCAGTGCTGACACATCTCTTTGTCTTGGGAACACGTGGCAGGAAGTTTCTCTGGCCCTCCTAAGCGCAAGGATGCATGGAAGAGGCTTGGGGCATAGCAAAGGCCACGATTTATCTCTCTTACACCCACTCAGAGGTTTAAAAAGGTTCTGGTTTGCAGAGAACAAAACTTCTGACCGCTTACATTTTTTCCATCATCGCCTCAAGAGTCATGAAAGCAAAACAATACAATTTGTCACTATTTAGTTTCATTTGAATGAGCAGATCTCTTTGAAAATACTGGAGATATTGAAACTATTCAGCTTCTGTCTTATCGAAAGTGTCTTTGAAGTAGGCATATCAGGTGAAAATTTAAATTCAATCCAAATTGCTTGAAACTCTGCTCACTGAATGCAGAATTGAATGCAACATGCGTTTTAAAGAATTAAAATATGTTTATCCGTTCTTGAGATATTACAAATCAAAGATTGAAAAAATGGCTTAATTTTGAGAAAATTGCCGTAATATTCTGTATGAGGATCACATGGTCCAAAATGGGCCTCATTAACCAATGAGATCAAATGTTTTTTCTTAATAACTTTTTTTATTTTTCAAGATATTTACATGGAAATTGGCAGGCACATACGGTAGATGGCTGTACACTGAACACAAAGTTTGAAAAATTAGTAAAAGCTAATTTTGCAAATTAGTATTAATGATGCTAATTATGTAAAAATGTTCAATCGGTACATTCAATAAAAAAATACCCTCTTTGTGCTCTGTAGGTCTTTGTATTTCTCAAAAGTAGGGCCTACTAGTGTTTATATGAAAGAATATAAATGATAATATTCACAGCTTTCAAGGCTAACCTCAAAAAAACCCCATATGAACCACATCCATCCATCCATTATCTGTAGCCGCTTATCCTGTACAGGGTCGCAGAGTATGAGCCACATCCAATAAACAATTCCAATTAATTGCACTGAAATTGAACCTCGCGTTTCTGACTTCCGTTTTTTAAAGCATCATTCCGACCACTAAGACCTCAATATTTTTCACTAAAACAACTCCAGTTATATTTTAAAATAGGTATTTATTTACAGGAATCAGTTTGATTTGAAAAAATAAGTAGGTAAAGCTATGAAAACTCACTTCAAAGTCTCCTGTAAAACATAACATCAAAACTAGCTGACGGAAAATTTTGCCGAATCCTTCATCAGAAACAGTGAGAGCAAGAGAACATCCCTATAAAAGTTATCTGATTGATATTCACAAGTAATCCAGTCGGAAACCGATCAGAAGAGAGAGAGAGAGAGAGAGAGAGAGAGAGCCTGACCACTTTCCTGTGACTGAAAAAGCACTGGTAGTTTCCTGACATCCCGCGAGCAGAGTTTTTACTCTGTTGTACCAACTTCAACCTTCTGTTCCTCCCAAAGTACTGAACAGATCTTAATGAGATAAATTTCTTTGGAAAGCAGAAATTATAAGCTTTTTAATTATCATATTCATGATAGAAAATATTCAAGAGTTAAGCAATGACAGATTTGGAAACTTAGATGAGCGTGTGCATGCACAATTTTCACAGCACGGCTAGTGAGCGTCTGATTTGTCTACTTGAAGTGATGTAGGAGAAATGGACCAACAGGAATATGGGGAAGTCATGGCTGTAAGGTTAGAAAAGCAGCTTTGGGACCAAAATGTTGCTGGTTTGATTCCCTGGACCAGCAGGAATAGCTGAAGTGCCCTTGAGCAAGGCACTGAACCCCCAACTGCTCCCCAGGCTGCTCTGGGTATATTGTACATCGCTCTGGATAAGAGCATCTGCTAAATGCCAGTAATGTAATGAACACTTTTATTACAGTTGATATTATATCCTCGAGAATGTTTTCTTTTTTTCTTGAAGTGACCGGTACGATTTTACATGGCCAAACATTCCTAAGGTTACCTTAGCCTTATGAGACAAAACAGCGCTTGCCCCGCTTTCCGATTGCCCCTGCACTTCCTTAGTACGAGAAAACAGGAGTGCACTTTCTCCATCTGAGATGCTTGTTTATTTAAAGCCAGATCTGCATGCTCTAACTTATTCATGGCGTGTTTCATATTTCAGCGACTTGCCTGGAAAATTGAATGCCCTCTTTTCCTTTCAAAACGCTCCAAAATGCAGGATTCATTGCTGAAAGAGAAAGCAGGATTTCCTTTATAGGAATTATGGTTTATTTATATTATTAAAGACTAGGCTATGTTCAAGCATCAAGCAACAACAAATAATAATATAAAACAACAACCACAAAACCAAAGCACTTAATCACTGTGATGTTGCTCTTTGCAGCCATTCCACAATCCTCCAAATATGGTCCACGTCCACATCCTGAATTTGCTTATGGTTTAGAAAGATTAAATTTGCGTTTTTCATCAGAATTGATTATTTCCTGCCTGTCAGCAGAACGTTGAATCTGCTTATAATAATTAATGTTCCTTTCGTTGTAGCCCTGAGTCGTGAAATTTTACTAGATTATTGCAGGTTGTTTATACAGTAGGCTACATGCCGCATTATTGACAACTTCTCCTGAATTGTACAGACACACAGGTGATACAGAAAGAAAGATAAATTACAGGAACCACTCTGTGTTTTAGCCGAGTATAGATGCTGGGTCTGTGCTGACCTTGTGCTGAGTTGGGTACTGATACTCCTACTGTTCCACATCTGAGGGCCCGGTTGTGTGTCTTGGGCTTTATCGACATGTCCTCAGGCCTTCTCTGTGTGTGTGTGTGTGTGTGTGGAGTATGTAGAAGACTCTCTGTCTCACCACTGGGGTTGTTTTTCACTTTTCGAGATGCACTTCCTCTCCCATCCTGCCACCAGCACAACATCTCCTATGTCACTTTCTGCGTCAACAAAGCAATTAGTCTGAATTATCCCTCTTTTATTTATTCTGTACGTTTTCCAGCCTGCCCTACCTCATAAATGTCTCATAAATCTGGGAGAGCAATAAAGATCTGAATGATGGCAGTCAAAAACAGACGGATGCTTTAAATTGGATTTCAAAGAGTGAGATTACTTAAGAATTTTGCTTCTGTGAGTTTTCATATATTGAGGGCTTGGGAAAAAAAACCAAGGCTGTTGTCTTTAAAATTATCTTCAGTCAGTGTTACTTTTATTCATATGAAAGAAGTTTCTCAGAAGCTCTTGCAGTTCGCTGCATGGAAATAAACAAATTACTAAAGTTTGTCAGTTTTCGGAGAGTTTTAAACCCGACTCCGTGATGCTAAATATAGGTCATCCGTCATCCCTAAAAGAAACTGGATACTCTATGAAATGAATCCTCTTTCTTTTCGAGGTGAGGAAATTAAATGTCACAAAAAAAAGAAAAGAAAGACTTGATAGGACACAACGCGGCACAGCACAGGAGTTGCTGGTCGTAAAATGGGCCGTGAAGGTCTACAATAAATTCCCTGCCTGCAGGGCTTGAGCTATCAGGATGCTTTGTGCATTCAGCTTCATTGCAGCATTCTTCCAAACTTTGCAAAGAAAACCATTAGACCTATTGTAATGGGTGGTATATTACTGGATTGTAGTTGCTTGTGCAGTAATGCATACACAATAACAGTCAATGAGTAAGCTGTAATGGCGCCATAGATTATTTCCAGCATGTTTATTGTCCACTCCGTCAAGAAACTAACGGTGAACTTATTGCTTCACATTAGCAGCTTGCATTTATACATCTAGACATTATAAAGACGGGCTCTGATTAGTCTTTGTCTAATAATGAAAGTTCATTTAGCTTTGACTTTACCTGTGATGCTTATTACTGTACTGCAGGTCCTGCTGGATCATTAGGGGTCATTATGTATTCTCTAGCTGCACAACACACAGCCATAAATATGCCTTGCACACCTTTTATGCTACGACTAAGCCTTGCCGTAGGTTCATTTGTCAAGTCGTCAGGAAAAAAAGGATGGGGCAGAGAGTCTGCGGGTGGTCAAGCTGCAAATGTGTGACAACGAAGGCACGGAGACGTGCGTGATGCAGACGACCCAGCTGCCGTGCTTCATTTCAATGTGAGAATCTCTTCTGCACAGCCTCTCAGCAGACGAGTGAATGTGGGAAGTAGCTAATGTGCTGGCATTACCTCTATTGTGTAATGAGTTGATGCATCATTCGGAGGAGAGGTGGCTGGAATGGTTCTGTGAAAATGTATGGAGTGTAGAAAAAGGAGCCTTGCAAATGGTGTGGAATTGCTTGTCATTAATCAATTTTGTATCAAGCGCAGTTATGCACCATAAGTATAATTATTGATGTATAATTTTGCCGAGAAAACTAGTACTTATACACTATACACTCTCAAAATGGCAATTATTTCAATAGTATATTTAACAGTTATTCCACGAAATCGAGTCGTACATGAGCTGATAGCTGACGAGGCACGTAGCACCGAGTTGGCTATAAGCCATGGACAATGAGATTGAGTGGAATAACTGTTTTATTTTATCCACATTCACTGGATTTTGAGAAACAGAGCATTTTTATTTATTTTTTATTTTTTGCAAATTTGATCAATAAAAACTTTATACAAAACAACCAGCAAAATCATTTCCGCTTAGAATGTAAACAAACTGGTGAAATCACAGGAGCAATTTGTGAAAAATGCTATAATAATAATTCTTGAAAAATAAAAAAAAAGATATGTTATTACCATGGGGCGGCACGGTGGTGTAGTGGTTAGCACTGTCGCCTCACAGCAAGAAGGTCCGGGTTCGAGCCCCGTGGCCGGCGAGGGCCTTTCTGTGCGGAGTTTGCATGTTCTCCCCGTGTCCGCGTGGGTTTCCTCCGGGTGCTCCGGTTTCCCCCACAATCCAAAGACATGCAGGTTAGGTTAACTGGTGACTCTAAATTGACCGTAGGTGTGAATGTGAGTGTGAATGGTTGTCTGTGTCTATGTGTCAGCCCTGTGATAACCTGCCGACTTGTCCAGGGTGTACCCCGCCTTTCACCCATAGTCAGCTGGGATAGGCTCCAGCTTCCCTGTGACCCTGTAGGACAGGATAAAGCGGCTACAGATAATGGATGGATGTTATTACCATCAAATACTTTTATTCCATATTTTGTTGCTTTTTTGGGGGGGGGGGGGGTCTTTTTCTTCTTCAGGGTTTTTTAGCGGTTGGTAAACCAACTTAAGGATGCATTACTGCCACCAACTGGGCTGGAGTGTGAAACAGGCAATATTAGGGGAAAAACTTATACTCTTTTAGCTATTTCTGTTTCTTTGAAATACTTGATGACAATTTTTGGGGTTTTGTTTTTGAGTAGAGTTTTTATTTCGTCCTTGGTTGGTTCACCAACACACTCTGCCATTTCGTTTTTCTCTACTTATGGTATCCTTGACTTGCAAGTGACGTCAAAGCAAAATAGAAACCCGGATGTCGGCCATGTTGGTGGACATACAAATGCGGGGTCAAGTGACATTCCATATAAAGCAACTCTCTTTGTTTTTCCACTGCTTTAAGTGTTCTTTTAGCTCTGCCATAGCTTTGTGCCATATATGGTTGTGGTCACAACAGTACTCGTGACCGTGGCATGTTCCGATTTTTTAGAATTCCGTCCGTGATTCGGAAAGAGGGCGAGAAAACTCTGAGGCTTAGTATGGAGAGGAGACAAGCACGGCTGAACAACATTGGTGGCTGATCTAACAGAGGCTAAAACCAAAACAGCTCGTGTTTGCAGTAATCATTTTATCTCAGGTGAGATTCAAAAGCTTTCTCAATAAGATCATGGAAGAATTTTATTTCGTGTTCCTAGAATTTTGCTATAAAATGAGCGTTCTCTTGTCGTGGTTCACTCGGTTGTTGTTATAATTTTAACACGTGTATTACCATTTCGCTTCTAGGAGTGCCAGCAAAATTATACGATAGAAACAATCCAGACTGGGCACCCACTTGTTAAATGGGCTATGTTTCGTCCAAGGTCGGACTTGATTCTTTGGCAGCCGAACCAGATAGAACGTGATATCTGGGTACTCGATGGTCGGTAGAAGCGTCTTCAGAAAAGTCTGGCTTTTTAAAATAATATGGGTCAAAAGTACACATATCTATCTTCTCTTTGTATCAAATCTTCACTCGACCGTTCAAATTGTGGTAATACTGAGAAAATTCAGCATTGTTTACAGACACGCTTTCAGCGGCTGCCATCCTAGTTGCTTTGTATATCCACCATCATGGCGGACGCTCATGACGTAGCGCATTTTGATCACGTGGTTGCAAGTCATCTATATGAGCTGATAGCCTAGTAGTAGAGTAGCCAATCAGAGCGTGCGACTGCTCATATCCAGTGAATGTGGATAGAATAATAAATCAGTATTCATAGCTAATTGTCTAATTCAGATAGATGGCTGTTGGGATATACTGTATCTCACACAATATACGTAGGTATCATGCAAGAAATATATATTTTTTTAACCAGGCCGTTTATCACTAGCCTTGCTCTTTAAAAATATTGATCCACTTCATGATCCTTTTGTTTTGTGTAAAGATGACAAGAAAACAGTCAGACAGCAGTGATGAGACTGTTTGAGATTATTAAAGCCTGCACTGCATTGTAGTTTTGCGAGCGTCCTCGATACGAAGTCAGTGACAGAAAATATCTGCTCGCTCATTCATCAGCTATCTCTCACACTAAGCTTGTGCAATCCCTCTCTGCTCGTCATAAAAATGTTCCCAGCTTACCTGATAGCCCAGGGAGACTTAATAGCACATAGACTATAATAGCATGCAAATGGAATACACACACACACACACACACACACACTTAGACACAAATCTGGGACAAGATGGCCATGACCCACAGAGGTCTTCTTTCTGAGCAGAGTATCTGGGGATTCGGTATTCTCTCCAGCCGGAGCTTAATTAGCCTGTCTGTGTGCCGGGAGAAGTGTTCTGCGGTTGACCTTTCCTAAAGGTAAGCGGCCGACGCGTGTTCAACAGAGCCACAGGAAAATGAGCAGCAGAGGGGAGGAAGCTGACAAGTCTGTCTTGGGCATGCCACTGCGCCCACAGCTCACACAGAGCCTGACTAAATAGTGTGATAGAGAGAAAGATATTTCCAAAAGGGCATCTATCTGGATTATTATCTGAACAAGGACACATCCGTAAATGTGAAGCCTCATTCTTTCACAGCAGCCGGAACGCTCTGCCGGCATTCGGCTCCACAATCTGTAGCTCGAGGCCATAGATATGGGCTGAATTTTCGGAAAGGAAATTGCATCAGACATTTTGAAAAGGGTTCATTTAAGTCTCTTGTCCTTCATAACAGCAGCGTTGTTACAAAGGACGGTGATAGCTATTTCATCCTGAACGCCTTTTTTTTTGTTTGTTAATAAACTAAATATCCAGCTATTCCTTTGATAGTTAAGTTAAACAGCTTCAATTGGCTCCAACATACTGTATTTTCATATAATTATCAGCAAACCAGAAAAGAAAGATATCATTAAACAAAACATCATTGCATTAAATCATTAACCAAAACATGATTCTAAGCATTTTAAATGTCTATTTTGGTCATAAATAACAAGCTACATCACCATTAGTTCAAAAGAAATGAGATGGATCATGTTCATGGTCAATTTGGATATTCATGGTATCTTTATATACAGTTGCAGTCAGAAGTTTACATACAGTGACAGGAATGTCATCTAGGATATAAATGTCATAGTAATATTTGGGCTTTCTGTAATTTCTTTGAACTGTTGTTTTTCTGTGGCAGAATGATTGTACAGCATACATCTTTAATTAAAAAAAATCACTAGAATTTGATGCACAAGTTTTAATTTTCTTTGGGTTTTCTGAAATCAACACAGGGTTAAAATTATACATACAGGGTCAAAAATTGACAAACACTCATTTAGATTATTAATTCAGAGATGCCGAAACTTCCAAAATGTCTCTTATCTTGCCAAGGCCGAGGTCTCTTAACTTCCTGTTAGTGATCATGATTGACTACAGCTGGTAGCTTCTCTGTGCCTTCATAAAAAGGGTTTGTTTACAGCACTCACTGGATTGACCAACAAACAGTAAAATGAGAAAGTCCAAGGAGCTTAGTGCAGATCTGTGAAAGAGGATCACATATGTACACAACTCCGGAATGTCTCTTGGAGCCATTTCTAAACAACTGCAAATTCCAAGATCAGTTTAAACAATTGTGTCCAAGTTATTGTGAGGTGTAGTCACTTTGTCAAGCCACTTTGCTTCAAGAAAACCCAAACTGTCACCTTCAGCTGAAAGGAAATTGGTTTAAATGGTCAGGGACAACCTGAGAACCACCATGGCACAGCCCTGCTATGAACTGGAAGCTGATGGATCACTGTCTACAGTTCAGATCACCATGGACTAAGAACCGACTATCCAAGAAATAACCCCCCGCTCCAAAATTGACACCTTCAAGCTTAACTAAAGTTTGAAGCTGATGACACAGACAAAGAAAAAGCCTTCTGGAGGATAGCTGTATGGTCAGATAAGACAAAGATTGAGTTGTTTGGCCACAATGACCACCATGTACAGAGGAACACTGTACCAGCTGGTAGTGGTGGTAGGATCATCATGCTCTGGGGCTGGCTGTTTTGCTGCCAGTGGAACTGGTTCATTGCACAAAGTGGATGGAATAATGAAGAAGGAGGACTACCTCAGAATTCTTCAGCATAAACAATCAGAAACTTGAACTTGGGACTTGGGAGTTACAACAGGACAATGAACCCAAACACGCATCAGAGCTGGTTGTGGAGGATAAAGCAGGCCAACATTACGCTTAAAACAAGTCCTGACTTCAACCCTATTGAAAATATATGGACCGTGCTTATAAGTTGAGTCCATGCCAAGAAAAAAAACCAAATTTAATTGAACTCTACCAATTCTACCATGAAGAGTCATGAAATATCCAAACAGAATTCTGCCAGAAGCTTGTTCATGGTAAACAAAAATATTTGGTCAAGGTGAATCTTGCAAAGAGACATTTTACCCAAATATTAGGTGTGCTGTATGTCTATTTTTTGACCCTGTATGTATAATTTTGACCCTGTGCTGATTTCAGAAAACCCAAAGAAAATTAAAACTTGTGCACCAAATTCTAGTGGTTTTTTTTAATTAAGGATGTATACTGTACAATCATTCTGCCACAGAAAAAGAACAGTTCAAAGAAATTACTGAAAGCCCAAATATTGCCATGACATTCATATCCAAGATGACATTCATGTCACTGTATGTAAACTTCTGACCACAACTGTCAGTGTTATGTAAAAGAGGGGTATTTGATATTATTACTCAAACATGGCCGTGGAATAAAATCATTGAATATGTTGCATCTATAACATGTTCTTTTGTGATGTTGTAATAAGAATGCTTGTTCTTTGAGTGTTTTGCCTTCAGTTTTGCCTTCAGCAAGTGAAATACAGCTCAGTTGGATTCAGCTCAGGTGGTTGACTTGCTCATTGCTGAACTTTTCACTTTTTTGCCTTTAAAAAGTCTTGCGTTGCTTTTGAAGTATGCCTCGGTCATTGTCCATCTGCACTGTCAAAGACCATCCAATGAGTTTCAAAGTATTTGGCTGAATGTGAGCAGATCAGATCACCTGATGCTTCTCAATTCATCCTGTTGCTTTTGTCAGCAGTCACATCATCAATAAATACAAGGAAACCAGTTCCACTGGCAGCTGTACACACCCACTCCATAAGATGCTTTAGATCATGAGCAGTTCTTTCTCTTCTCCATACTCTTCTCTTCCCATCATTCTGCTGCAAGTAGATCTTTGTCTCATCTGTCCACAGGATATTGTTCCAGAACCGTACAGGCTTTTTAAAAAAAGATGTTTCTGGCAAACTCTATTCTGATCTTCCTGTTTTTGAGGCTTAGCAATAGTTTACATCTCTGTATTTACTCTGGTGAAGTCTTCTTTTAAAAGTACACGGCCTTTCGATTTCATAAAATCGGTGAAATTTAGTTCCCTCTGAAATTTAGTCAGTCATTGTGATATATGTTTATTTCTGTAATATCTCAAAAAAAAAAAAAAACCCAGGCCATTCTGTGGCTGGGAAGTTATTTAATTTGAGGGTGTAAAGGTGTTGACACAGTGGGGAGACACAGACACAGCGGATAGGTTTAAAAGCCCGAACTTGGGAAAACTTTAATCCTCTCAAAACTTACTGCATGTCAGTTTTATATGTAAAGTCTAGACACGCCAACCGACGTCATCATAACGCGACACAGTAAAGAGCAAAACAACGACTCAACAAGTAATGCAGGACGTGACAGAAACAATCATTTCAATTGAACACCTAATAGCTGGCTGTGAATTATGAACAATGCAGTGCCCCTACAAGGGGATTCCCTCACAAATAATGTGCATGAAATCGCTCGCGTCGCACAGTCAAGCAGACAGAGGAAGTCCGTGTGCGCATGCGCACGCTTACCTGAGTCGTCATTGTCTTTTTCATCTTTTAGGTTTTATGGCAGCTGGCATCCAGTGTTGCATTACTGCCATCTACAGGCTTACCTTTAACCGTGCACTGACAGTTACATCATTCTGTCGCTAAACGAACAGCTGATCACACCGAGGTGCTCGCTGACCGCCGATATTTATTAGTTTGGTCCTGCATTTCCTTTCCTTCACAACATAACGTCTTTTATTCTCGCTTTCCGTTACTGTAGTCGGTCTTTCACGTTTCATTCACACACTCACGTCCTCCATTTTTCTCTCCTGTTTCAAATTTGTATCCCACAATGCCTTGTGCGAACAGGGAAAGCCAACCATGTCATGCATGGTGTAGTATCTTGAATTGGGTCATGGTGAAGCAGGAGAAAAATAGCAGAGAATTTAGGGCCACATGGCTCTAAATTCATGAATTGTTATTTTAGGGAAAAAAAGTAATAAAATCAGAAGTCTGTGATTTGAATTCAGTAGTTTTTGGTCCACTAAAAAAAAAAATAATAATAATAATAATAATTGGGTGTCAGGGAAAATTCTTTTTATGACCTAAACGTGAAAAATCTGAAAGGCAGTCTACCTTTAATTGTTGACTTTGACACAGATACCTCTACCTCCTGGAGGGTGTTCATGATCTGGCCAACTGTTATGAACAGGTTTTTCTTCACCAGGGAAAGGCTTTTCCTGTCATCCACCACAGTAGTTTTCTGTGGTCTTCCTGGGCCTTGGTGTTCCTTTGCCTTGTAGTTTGCTCTCTCTCTTTCTTTTGAGAATGCACCAAATAGATCTCATCTCATCTCATTATCTCTAGCCGCTTTATCCTTCTACAGGGTCGCAGGCAAGCTGGAGCCTATCCCAGCTGACTATGGGCGAAAGGCGGGGTACACCCTGGACAAGTTGCCAGGTCATCACAGGACTGACACATAGACACAGACAACCATTCACACTCACATTCACACCTACGGTCAATTTAGAGTCACCAGTTAACCTAACCTGCATGTCTTTGGACTGTGGGGGAAACCGGAGCACCCGGAGGAAACCCACGCGGACACAGGGAGAACATGCAAACTCCACACAGAAAGGCCCTCGCCGGCCCCGGGGCTCGAACCCAGGACCTTCTTGCTGTGAGGCGACAGCGCTAACCACTACACCACCGTACCGCCCACCAAATAGATCATTTGGCCAAATCTAATGTTTTCGGTATCTCTCTGATGGATCTGTCTTGATTTTTCAGCCTAATTCGGACTTGATATTGCAAGTTAAGAGCAACATATTCCAAATGCAGCTTTAGAGCTTTTATCTGCGTACTTGTTCAAGTTTCATTTGCATAAATAAATGTAAATTTTTGTACACTCAAACACAAGTACCAGCTCGCCTGTAGTATCCTGACTAAAAGAAATTCACCGACATTAACTAATGCCTATAAAACGATACCATGTTACTAAATGCAGGTAATCACTACGAACAGATATACAGTGGTGCTTGAAAGTTTGTGAACCTTTTAGAATTTTCTATATTTCTGCATAAATAGGACCTAAAACATAATCAGATTTTCACACAAGTCCTAAAAGTAGATAAAGAGAACCCAGTTAAACAAATGAGACAAAAATATTATACTTAGTCATTTATTTCTTGAGGAAAATGATCCAGTATTACATATCTGTGAGTGGCAAAAGTATGTGAACCTTTGCTTTCAGTATCTGGTGTGACCCCCTTGTGCAGCAATAACTGCAGCTAAAAATTTGCGGTAACTGTTGATCAGTCCTGCACACCGGCTTGGAGGAATTTTAGCCCATTCCTCTGTACAGAACAGCTTAAACTCTGGGATGTTGGTGGGTTTCTTCACATGAACTGCTTGCTTCCGGTCCTTCCACAACATTTCCATTGGATTAAGGTCAGGACGTTGACTTGGCCATTCCAAAACATTAACTTTATTCTTCTTTAACCATTCTTTTTCGTAGAACAACTTGTGTGCTTAGGGTCGTTGTCTTGCTGCATGACCCACCTTCTCTTGAGATTCAGTTCATGGACAGATGTCCTGACATTTTCCTTTAGAATTCGCTGGTATAATTCAGAATTCATTGTTCCATCAATGATGGCAAGCCGTTCTGGCCCAGATGCAGCAAAACAGGCCCAAACCATGATACTACCACCACCATGTTTCACAGATGGGATAAGGTTCTTATGCTGGAATGCAGTGTTTTCTTTTCTCCAAACATAATGCTTCTCATTTAAACCAAAAAGTTCTATTTTGTCACATCTGTCCACAAAACATTTTTCCAATAGCCTTCTGGCTTGTCCACGTGATCTTTAGTAAACTGCAGACGAGCAGCAATGTTCTTTTTGGAGCAGTGGTTTTCTTCTTGCAACCCTGCCATGCACACCATTGTTGTTCAGTGTTCTCCTAATGGTGGACTCATGAACATTAACATTAGCCAATGTGAGAGAAGCCTTCAGTTGCTTAGAAGTTACCCTGGGGTCCTTTTTGACATCACTGACTATTATACGCCTTGCTCTTGGAGTGATCTTTGTTGGTCGACCACTCCCGGGGAGGGTAATAATGGTCTTGAATTTCCTCCATTCGTATCCAGTCTGTCTGACTGTGGATTGGTGGAGTCCAAACTCTTTAGAGATGGTTTTGTAACCTTTTCCAGCCTGATGAGCATCAACAATGATTTTTCTGAGGTCCTCAGAAATCTCCTTTGTTCATGCCATGACACACTTCCACAAACATGTGTTGTGAAGATCAGACTTTGATAGATCCCTGTTCTTTAAATAAAACAGGGTGCCCACTCACACCTGATTGTCATTCCACTGATTGAAAACACCTGACTCTAATTTCACCTTCAAATTAACTGCTAATCCTAGAGGTTCACATACTTTTGCCACTCACAGATATGTAATATTGGATCATTTTCCTCAATAAATAAATGACCAAGTACAACCCCAATTCCAAAAAAGTTGGGACAAAGTACAAATTGTAAATAAAAACGGAATCCAATAATTTACAAATCTCAAAAACTGATATTGTATTTACAATAGAACATAGACAACATATCAAATGTCAAAAGTGAGACATTTTGAAATGTCATGCCAAATATTGGCTCATTTGAAATTTCATGACAGCAACACATCTCAAAAAAGTTGGGACAGGGGCAATAAGAGGCTGGAAAAGTTAAAGGTACAAAAAAGGAACAGCTGGAGGACCAAATTGCAACTCATTAGGTCAATTGGCAATAGGTCATTAACATGACTGGGTATAAAAAGAGCATCTTGGAGTGGCAGCGGCTCTCAGAAGTAAAGATGGGAAGAGGATCACCAATCCCCCTAATTCTGCACCGACAAATAGTGGAGCAATATCAGAAAGGAGTTCAACAGTGTAAAATTGCAAAGAGTTTGAACATATCATTATCTACAGTGCATAATATCATCAAAAGATTCAGAGAATCTGGAAGAATCTCTGTGCATAAGGGTCAAGGCCGGAAAACCATACTGGGTGCCCATGATCTTCAGGCCCTTAGACGGCACTGCATCACATACAGGCATGCTTCTGTATTGGAAATCACAAAATGGGCTCAGGAATATTTCCAGAGAACATTATCTGTGAACACAATTCACCGTGCCATCTGCTGTTGCCAGCTAAAAGTCTATAGTTCAAAGAAGAAGCCGTATCTAAACATGATCCAGAAGCGCAGATGTCTTCTCTGGGCCAAGGCTCATTTAAAATGGACTGTGGCAAAGTGGAAAACTGTTCTGTGGTCAGATGAATCAAAATTTGAAGTTCTTTATGGAAATCAGGGACACTGTGTCATTCGGACTAAAGAGGAGAAGGACGACCTGAGTTGTTATCAGCGCTCAGTTCAGAAGCCTGCATCTCTGATGGTATGGGGTTGCATTAGTGCGTGTGGCATGGGCAGCTTACACATCTGGAAAGACACCATCAATGCTGAAAGATATATCCAGGTTCTAGAGCAACATATGCTCCCATCCAGACGACGTCTCTTTCAGGGAAGACCTTGCATTTTCCAACATGACAATGCCAAACCACATACTGCATCAATTACAGCATCATGGCTGCGTAGAAGAAGGGTCCGGGTACTGAACTGGCCAGCCTGCAGTCCAGATCTTTCACCCATAGAAAACATTTGGCGCATCATAAAACGGAAGATACGACAAAAAAGACCTAAGACAGTTGAGCAACTAGAATCCTACATTAGACAAGAATGGGTTAACATTCCTATCCCTAAACTTGAGCAACTTGTCTCCTCAGTCCCCAGACGTTTACAGACTGTTGTAAAGAGAAAAGGGGATGTCTCACAGTGGTAAACATGGCCTTGCCCCAACTTTTTTGAGATGTGTTATTGTCATGAAATTTAAAATCACCTAATTTTTTCTCTTTAAATGATACATCTTCTCAGTTTAAACATTTGATATGTCATCTATGTTCTAT